>NC_085003.1:8731486-9031486 GCF_963854185.1 Sardina pilchardus | reverse complement strand
GATCATCTGGGCATCTCCGATTTACCGCTGAAATTCCCCTACATGAGACCAGAGTTTTTGGGTCTGTCACCTGACGAGATTGAGTGCTCCGCGGATCACATAGCGCGACCGATCCTCATCTTGAAAGAGACGAACAGATTGCCGTGGTCTACGGGATATGCAGAGTAAGTGCTGCGTCCATCTTAAAGTAATAGGCTACAGAATCTGTAGCTTGTTTTCAGCTGTCTTATTAGCATGGTATGCTGACACTTGAATGACAATGACAATGCCTTTGTGTCAACGTATTGCCTTGTAGTCTATTACGCACACGTCCGACACCATAAATACACAATTTAGGTCTCATGACGCGTCCTGTTATAGGCTATGCAATAACAACTGCACAGGGCAAGCTTGCATTAAAATAGCCTGAACGTGCCTTTAGATTTTAGTACACTGTCGTTTTGATAGCCCTGTACTACTCTACCTGGTTACCATAGTTTCATCCAATCACAGCAACCTAACCTACTTGCAGAAGACCGTTTTGCAGATGATGGGTAGCCCAAGTAGAACAATGCAAAGCTCGGAGGGAAAGATAGTAGGATGTTTATCAGTCATTGATTTTTCGGCAAGTGAAACTCGCTTGAGAAAAACATTGTTAGTTTTATCCGCGCAGTCCACCTATGAAATCCAGTCCTACTCGCGCAATAACGCGCAATTGTGTACTGATGTGTACAGTAAGTAGGCTATTCTTTAGAGTCCATCTGTTTGTGTCTGTCCTATACTGTAGGTTAAAAGGCAGTGATAGGCTAAAACAAAGTTACTTCCAAAGTGTAAGAATCCAGAGGTATAAGAAATGTTAATTTTCCATACCATTAGTAGGCTAGCACATGTTACACTTTCATGAATACAGTAGCCTAATACATCACCGTCATAGACTAGGGAAAGTGATTTTTCACTCACTTTCCAGTCCTGGTTTTTCAGTGGATGGTGTTTAGTGGTCATGCGGACATGTTCATGCAGCTGTATCAAGAAAGACTTTTCTCATGCAGCCATGGCAGTGAACTGACCTAAAACAGCTGAACTGTGGGTACAAAGCACATTCAGTCCCCAGATAGTCAGATAAAATGTCAACATTGGCATCAGCACATGGCAGCATAGTGCTTCAGCCCTTTACTATCTGCCCAATAGCGCTGGCTGTGGTTTCTCCACATTGAACACACTTCTTGTTGAAATGAAAGCGATTCCGGTCCGTGGGAATCTGCACCTTGTGCTTTGTGGAGTGTGCCAGGCCTTGGTGGCTTTAAGCAGTGTTGTCATTTTGTCAACAGCTGGCTGTCCAGCTGGTGGGCTTGAAAAACACCCCTCTGAGTCACTGGCCAGCAGAGGCACAGGGATTAACCACAGCTTCTTCTTCCTGCAGGAAGAGAACAGAACCATGATAAGGAATTGCTTTTTGTCATCAGCCATGCTTGCTTTCCTACACACACACACACACACACACTCACGCTCACACACACACTCACGCTCACACACACACTCACGCTCACACACACACACACTCACACACGCTCACACACACACACACACACACACACACACACACACACACACACACATACACACACACACACATACACACACACACACAAACACTTACACATGCAGACACACACACACACACACACACACACACACACACAAACACACACATGCTTCTGCCGTCTTCAGTAACGTTAGGTCATGTTGACAAACAGCATGTAAATGACAACATAGTGTGTGTGGACATATTAGATGTAAATGGTCCATTATGATGTTCTTGCATTACATTGGCAGTTCAGTACTTCTGCATTGCCTGAGGGACTAATAGATAAATCCATAAATCTATGTCAATAAAAGGCTTTGTGTGTACAATAGAAGTGCCCCTTTCTTATCACAAAGCAGACACAGCAGAACTTTGAACTTTGAACCGGAAAAAAGCGATTCTCTAGTACAGTAAGATACCTTTGCACTGTACGACTATGGGGGTTAATACTGTATATGTAATCATCTTAGAAAATTGTCAACATCAGTCATAGAAAGCTCTCTGGTTACAGTAAGGGTCTGAAGTCTCTACCTTTGCTGATTGTCCAAGATTTTTTATAATCTCCTAAAATATCCACCATTCTTTTGCTGAGTTAAGCAAGTTGGGTGCAATAATATATCAGAGCGTCTTCAAAGAATCACTGCAAAATACAGACACAGACACAGAAAATGCACACAAATGCAATGTATTTGTTTGTCTGCTATTATGAGAAATGTCACTCAGCCTGATTGACATGTAGTGATTAATGGAATCGTTTATTCACTTTGGCATGTGCTGTTTTTGCCCAAGTGAAGCACAGCCCAAGGCCGCACTCAGAAACAGTGGTTGTATGGTCCAGCACAGTGTGAAACCTCAACAGATATTAACAGATGCCCAAAGTCATATCCACTCCCAAACACAGAGCCTTTCAGTGAATTCATTTGGTAAATACCCAAAACACATCATCCATGCCAAATGCCTTGATGTGTGTGTTGACCCAGGGTAATTTGTTTATCATCCCAGACGGGTATTCCGCAGGTGAAAGGGGGTCTTTCTGCCAGTGCCTGTGGTTGAGCCGGATTTTGTTTGCTCTATTTCATCTGCCAGTGAAGTAATGAGTTGGCTTCGATCACAGCGTAGAAGATACAAGGCTCTTTCAATACCAACAGCCGGACATGCCTTTGGCAGCGGCTACCAGGGCGCTGAGTAGTGTTACTTTTTAGAATTATGTCCGGCATTGGCCTTCACAGTGCTCCTCCATGCTACTTTACTGTTGGACGTGGTGTGTATTAGTTTAGTTTCTCACTTGTTTGAATTTACTTTCAGTTCTGCCTTAGTCTGGGTTTCACGTTGATTCCAGTGTACTGTGTGTTACTGCACCTATGGAATAACTTGTGGAGAGCAACTGGGCATATGATCATATCTCAGCATATGACGGCTCTTCGACCTCTTTCCCCATATAGGCTACACTCCCAGTTAGCCTGCCTCCACGAGAAATAATCGGCATTTAGCTGTGCCATCCGAGGACATCAGTTTGACATATCAGACCAAGACAAATGAAGGATTACAGTCAAAGTTTTTCCAACGCCTGTGCTCCCAAGGGTGTTGTCCGCTCCTCTCACTTGAGGCACGTAACATGTGTACACTGCAAAGGTTGGGAATGGCTGTCTGCAGTCTCTGTAATCTCTACTCTCAAGAGTGGTGATAGGCCTGTGTACAGGGGGAACAGTACAGGCATTCTGTCTGGCTTTCACTTCCTCTCGGTTGACCAGGAGCAGAAGTGTTTTGTTGTTTTCTCCTAACAGTCAGATAGTTGAATCTTTTGTGGTTGCCTAGTTACTTGTTAGTGTGGAGTACTCCGTAAACATCCAGGGTATACAGTAAGTAAATGTGAATGAGCTTGAAATAGGTTTAGCTCACAAGAGCACACCTAGGAAATATAGAAAATAGTTTATTTAACCTAATAAAACCACAGTGACTTGATGGATGAGTTGTTGTTGCCAGTATTGCTACTGTGAGATTGTAACAAATCTAGCCTGGAAATACCATATGAACCACAGGTCGGTCTCACCAACAGGCCATTGAAGCCCATTTCCAATGTCCCTAAAATATGGGCATGCAAGTACAATCGCTAATCCGGCATGGACCTTTATTTCTTTGGTGTTGAGTAAACTTTTGCAATTAATTTACAAGATGCCCTTCTGAAACTATTTGGTAAGAGTTTAATGCACCAATTGAAGTTTAATCTCACGCCTTGACTTGGCTGGAAGTAGTAAGTCAAGGAACCTTGTCCAGACCCACAATCAATTCCAATTGAGAAGGTCTGTGTACTAACCAGGCTATAACTAATCATGTTTTCAAACATAACTTTCCTTCATGATCTTTACTTTCTCTGGGCATTTGATAGTTGTCCAGCGTTGATTATAGTGCCACACTATTAAGTGCACTGAGAGATGAGTGATTCTGTCAGTGCATTCTGTGTCACACAGCCTGAAGCAGGATGATGTGACATTAATGGCATCCTATGACCTGTATTGTCCAGTCCCGCTCTGATATTTGATTGACATCTCTGTGTTGTGACCCGTGTAAGGACAAAAGTCACATCGACTTCAGTGTCAACAAGTCCAGGACCGTGGCTCTGTGGTCTTTCAAACGTTAGTAGCCAGTCGCTCTCTTGAGAAATCGTATTACCCAATGCACAAGTCTTTCTTATTAGGTGAAGTTGTGTAGGTAGGAGAGTAGAATAAACCTCACTGTCACATTATCAGGCATGGCATCATCATAGCCTCCTAACCATTTTTTCATATTAGTCTCAGCGTTTTGCACACAATTGATGGAATGAGGTTAAGTGTATCAGGGCATGAAGTCGAGGACTCTATCTGACCATGGGCTGCGATATAGGCCCCATATCATCATCACACACCAGGGAGAGCCATGTCTGTGCTGAGAGAAAATAAACATCCCCAATGCGGTTTGACAATGCCCTCTCTCTCTCTCTCTCCATGCTGAGTGTGCAGTGTATCCGGCGCTTAGTATCTGTAAGCATGGCATTGTCTCTCGCTCTCTCTCCCCTGTGTCTCTGTCTCCCACCTTAGTTTTCATTGGTTGTCGACCTATGACTCTGTCTCTGGGCGAAAGAGAAAGCAGCAGGTATCTGGGTTCAGTAGTAAGCCAGGACACTTGACGGAACACAAATCTCCACCACAAATCTCCCCCCCCCCCCCCCCCCCACACACACACACACACAAAGAACGCTAGGACCAACAGATCAATTAAAGGTAACCATGGAGACCAGTGCTGCTCTTCGTTTCATGACCAGCATTAATTAGATGAAAGACTAAATTGCCTTCATCCTGTTTGCTATGACTAATTAGAAGCCCTGGGCAGCCACCCATAGAGAAGGCAGCCAATTATCCCTTGGTGAGCCTCACCCTCTTCCTGGATATGCGCTACATAGAAAGATGAGGGTTCTGAGCACGGTCAGTCCCTGCTTCCTCATCAATGGAGTATCTGAAATGTAAATGTAAAGCTTGTGTCTATTTGAGGGCATTTAAGAAAGGAATTTGAAACGACATGAAAGCGAGTTGGTTAATTCTTGAATACATGCATTGTATTCATTTTTGTTTACGTGTATTAAAGGAACACGCTGACATTTTGGGAAATTAGCTTATTAGTACTGCTACTTGAGCGGAGTGATTTGCACGTAGCACCTGAAAAGCTCTGGTTTTACTTCTGCAAATCCCAAATAGCAGTGCTTCGCCAGAACGAGAATATAGTTCCAAGTATGTATATTATAAAATAGCTGTCTCATTTTACATTGGTATTTGTACACACTGTAATTAATTACATTAGTCACAACATGTCAATAGGAAAATGTTGTAGTTCTTTTGTCACTTTGGGGACCTATAGGCTAGTTGGTTTTGACCATCTCAATGAACTATGCTAAGCTAGGCTGGTGCTAGGCTCAGCGTCAGGCTGAGTTACTGCATGCTCAGAGATGAGAAGGGTATCTATCATCTTGTCTTACTCTGGGAGAGACAGCAAATAAGCTAATCCCACAAAATGTTGCCATGTTCCTTTAATTGAAGCACACCTCTGTTCATTATTATTACTTGAAAAAATATCCTCAATATACAGTATGCAGTATAGAGTATACCGTAGTGACACACCAAGGGTCTGCCTAATGAGATTGGAATGAGGTTGCCATGAATGTCGCCACACCACCCACAGGACAGTGGGGCTGGTCCTGCCTTACTGGACCCCGGTTTCATGGGCATGCATGGTCAGACACAGCCATGGTAGTGGCCAATTGAATCAGCCCACTGTTAAAAATATGATCATACTTTATGTAGCATGTTTATAATCCCCAATGATTGCCTTAATTGCACTTAAAAATGTATGAGGTGTAGGGCATTATCCTGAGTGCTGTCTGTTAGTGATTTGTTAGCATCGTGAACTGAAGGAGTGGGCTGACTGGTGAGTGTGTGCTGTGGTTGCTCAGGGTGATCAATGCAGGCAAGAGTGCTCTGAACGAGGACCAGGCCTGCTGTGAAGTGGTGGCCCTGAAGAGGAGGCCAGCCCCCTCCACGCCCAGCCACACTCCCACCACCCAGAGGCGCTCGTCCCTGCCCAATGGCGAGGGCCTGGGACTCCGAGAGAGCACCGTAAGTACCGCTCCTCGACCCCCTCTCCACACACACACACACACACACACACACACACACACACACACACATACACTTACCCTTTCCCCCATTTGTGTTGTTTTGCTTTGTTTCTCTCACTCCATGAGCTTGTTTGGCATCTGTCAGCTGTCTCAACAACAACCCATTTCAGCACCCCATGGCTATGCTATTCAAAACCAGGTCAACCAGTTTGTGTAGCCTGTCACATTTTTCTGCCATGTCATGCATAGTGCTTTCGACATTTGTCAGATTCAGTTTGCATTTCATATTCCCTTTGTATAACTGTGTCAGGTCATGACATGTAGCTTATACTATTGACAAACATGCCACAGGAGTTGCATTTTAGTGTAACTGTCCATATAGTAGACCATCTGAAATAACGTCTAACTGCTTTATTCTGCCTTATTGCATAGAACCTCTGAGAAGAGAGGATACGCTGTATATATTTTATACAGTGATAGATTATTTACACTTGACAAGGTTTTTACTGTTTTCCAATTTCCCAAAGAAAGTGCTTCTGTAGTACTGGACAAAATGTCCAATTTTCTGTGAGCACTGTGATAGAGGAGTAGAGGAGTAAGTACGAGGTTGTAATGAAGTGTCCATATTCAAGAGGAATAGAGGAATAAGTACGAGGTTGTGATGAAGTGTCCATGTGCCTGCGCCCACACAGGACTCGGAGGGGCTGGTGCTGCACTACTGGGGCCTGTTTGACGGGCATGCGGGCTCGGGCGCGGCGGTGGCGGCCTCCCGCATGCTGCACCACCACATCCTGCAGCACCTGCAAGAGGTGCAGGACATCCTGCGCAACTCCAGCGTGCTGCCCCCCACGTGCTTCGGCGAGGAGCCCAGCCACCACCACCAGCACCACCAGCACCTGTCCCCCGGGGGCACCCACCGGGCCGTCCTCAGGGCCGCCTCGCTCCGCGGGGCCGCAGGAGCCCCCGGCTCCCCCGGCACGCCAGCCCCGCGCTTCTTCACGGAGAAGAAGGTCCAGCACGAGAGCATGGTCATTGGTGCCATAGAAAACGCATTCAAAGACATGGTGAGTGCATATAGGACCTGCTGGCCAGCCTTAGGCCAACCAGTTACCAAAGAGGGCTAAATCAGGCATATAAAGTCTTGTGGTGATTCTTATCAATCTATTCTTTACAACAACAACACGTTACATTTATGTAGCGCTTTACTAGGTACCCAGAGTGCTTCACAGTGAAAGGGTACTACAGTGTCAGTCAGTGCCTCACAATGAAAGAGTCACTCCAACCATCATTAATCACACCTACAGTACCAGGCTGAGGCATGACTGCCATTTTGCACCACATACCACCATTTAAGCTAATACTGACTATCTCTTGATGATGTTATGGTAAATTAGGAAATCTAAAGCTTGGTATTATTAATGGGAATTTTAGTTTAGTAACTCAAATGGTATTAAACTATTCAAATATATAGATTAGTCTTGTCTGATCTGCTCTCTAAGGCGGGAGAGAATGAGAATCATGTATCACTTCATGAGACTTTTTTTGGGGAGGAAGCAATAGAATTCTGCTTCTGCCGGCACTGTTGTCGCAGAACGGTGTGTAAATGACTCGCATAAGTCAGTGATGTGGGCTACGTTTGTGTAATGATCATTACTGAGAGTGCAGAGGCATGGCAATTAAGGTTATGGGGAAGCAGGGGACCTTTGCTACCCTCAGCGTCATTATGAAATCATTTAGCATCATTAAGCACGGCCATCTCAGCTCCAGCCAGACCCCACTCCACATCGGGTTTTTTTTATTTGCGAGATTAAACAGCGCTCGTGACAGGAAAGGGGCTGTGTTTGTTTGGGCACATCATAAGACCCTGTCTCTGACTTGTTTTTTGAAAAGGCCAGCAGATCCTCAGATGCGTGGCCACAGTGAGGCCATTTGCCCCTTACGCCGCCTGGGCTAATCCGTAACATGCCACTGCTCCACTGGGATGGGTAGCATATGGTGCCAGGCCCCTGCTTCAGAGCTAGTGTGCGGGCAGGGCACCATCTGGCTGAGCCGTAAGTGGATGGGACCAGACCAGACCGCCATCACCATCAGGGGACTCTGGACGTTAGCTCCCAGTCAAGGCCACTTTAGTGATGATGGCCTCCGAGAGATTGGTGCCCTATCCCAGACAGGGCCTGTAGTGAGATGGCCAGAATCTAATCTACTGTAACAGTGGTCTGGGTCTAATCTGACAATGAGGCAGCAGTTGCTTTATTAACCAGCGGGGTAGTTGGATCCCTTTTTAACACTGGGGCACTTGAAACCGTATTTAGCAGTGCAACAGAATAGGACCGTATTTAACAGTGGGGCACTTGAAACCGTATTTAGCAGTGCAACAGAATAGGAACCTATTTAACACTGGGGCACTTGGAGTTGTGTGACTTGGCATTCGGAGCTGGGATATACATTTTCTTCCAAATTGTGCCTTCATTTGGTGAAGTTGTTTTTCTGTAACAGTATCTATGGAGCGTGGTGTGCAACTGACGACGCTTAAAGGCATGTTATGACACAGTGTACCACAATATGCAAAATGCCCAGTGTTTGACCAATTAAGCAGTATTGCTGTGTCGGACCACTAGGTGGCAGCATGCTACAACTCATGTCATGCTGCAGACCCATCCTTAGTTCAGCTGTTCTCGGTGTGGCATATGATTCTGCAGCTCTGAACCATTTGTCTGATTGGGGAGATGTGCTGCTTTCGTTCCCTGAACCATCTAGTGCTCTTTATCAAGTACTGACACATACTCATCAGTTGACTCTGCCTGGGTTGCTCAGATAAGATAGCAGAAGTGCGCCATGACATTATGCACTGCATTGTCTTGTCTTGTATGTGCTGTATCTAATCAAAAGCATAACATAGCAAAAATGTAGCTTAGGCATTAGATAAAATAAGGCCTTGCTCTGTGTAAGTGCTATAGTTGTTAAGATTTATGACATTCTACAACATGAAAACAGCTACAGTTTTCTTTTGCGTAAAACCATTAATCATGATGATGATGTGTAGAGGTGGAGTGTCTGGTGGGCAACATGAAAGAGTCGATTTGCCACTCTGTCTCTCCTCGCTGCAGGAGATTTCATGAAATTGGACCTGGTTGCTTCTCACATTCTGCTCCCGTTCCTCCCTCCCTCTCTCCTTCTCTCCCTCCCTCTCTCCTTCTCTCTCTCTCTCTCTCTCTCTTTCTCCCTGCACCTGCACCACAGACAGCATGGAAATCTGAACAGACTCACTCACGAGCCATCTTTTCTACGCTGTGCAGTCACACCTCAGCTTATCCATGCTGTCTCCGTTCTCCTCACCCTTTTGGTGCCCTTGACGTGACTGTCTCCTCCCTCCCTCCCCCTCCCCACACGTCCTCCACCCTCCCACCCACCCACTCTCTCTTCTTCCTCGCTCTGAAGATGGAGCTGCTGTGGCTCTTTGTTCTTGCTACACACCTCTCCGATCACCAGGTGTCTAATCACAAGCGCCACTCTCCTCCCGATGGCAACCGTGGCTGCCGACTGTCAGGAACGGTTCGGCGGGCGCAGACTTTCCGGTTTAAAAAAAAAAAAAACGGGCGTCTCGAAGTTCAGCGGCTATATCTTGTCACTGATGCCTCCGGTCGGTTTGTTGCTGACGTGAATCGGTGCATGCCTGTGGAAGCGACTTGTGTTTTCTTGTCTCTACTTTTTCTGTATTTCCCCCCTTTGCTTTTCATAGAAAAGCTGCCTCAGTCAGATAAAGACAGGCCAAAGCGCAGACATCAAGTGTGTGTGTGTGTGTGTGTGTGTGTGTGTGTGTGTGTGTGTGTGTGTGTGTGTGTGTTTGTGTGTGTGTGTGTGTCCGCCAGGCTTATCACCATCCTTGTTTATGTACACAAGTGGAGACTGGTGAGATTTCAGGCCTTGTCCTTATACTACACAGATTGGAGTGGAAAGCATCCCCCCTCCCTCCACACCTTTCCTCCTGCACCATGGCACAGACACATCCGTGACCGCGTGTGAACCGCTGCACTTGTAAAATCTCCAAAAACTTTACAAGACACTTCCTATATTGTGTCTTAGACTGTCACACAGGAAACAATGAAAAGAGTGAATTTATTACCTTGTAACTGAGGTCCTTATGTCACATGAGTCCATAAAAGCACCTCTCCGACCAAGTAAAGGGCTACCTGTATACCACATGCATTGCAGGATTTGTGTTTGTTGAATCTGTAGGTTTTTATTGAGGTTGTTCCAGGTCATTGAATGCTTGGTAAAGTACATGATATAACAGGCTGAACGTGGCGCTCATATTGTGGCACACTGCAGGTGGAGATGGTTCAGCAGCTATAGCTGTGCTACCGTGTGCTCAGGGTGAGGGAGCTGAGTGCTGAATGTTGTAAATGGTGCGCGTGGCTGAGTGTTTATAATTTAGAGCATTTGTAGCATAGAGTTTTCCCAAGGCAACAGAGAACTCTCTACTCTGACGTGCGTGTGTGTGTGTGTGTGTGTGTGTGTGTGTGTGTGTGTGTGTGTGTGTGTGTGTGTGTGTGTGTGTGTGTGTGTGTGTGTGTGTGTGTGTGTGTGTGTGTGTGTGTGTGTGTGTGTGTGTGTGTGTGTGTGTGAATGTTTGGATGGCAGAGAGAGAGGAGGGGTGGAGAATGTATCAGGATAAGGTCGGTATTGGGACTTTGCCACTTCATCCTTACATGCCCACGCATTCACACACACACACACACACACACACACACACACACACACTCACACGCACACAGTCTTGTTATCAGTGAGCTGATGAGCAACCAAGCAGATGGCAAAGTCACCACATGATAAGACCTCACTGAGACTGCCTGCCATCACCTCTCGTCACAAACACTAGGTTGCAGTTCTGTGGCTTGGGAACCAGAGACCCTTAAGACTAACACATTTGTAATATTCTTTTGTATGGAACATGAGAAAAGCCATCGATGCCTTTGTCGACAATACAATCCTGTACATGGAAAACCAGTGTTCTGGCTCAGCTCTACTTTACATAATGTAATTCTTTTGTATGTTCTATAGTAGTGCCTCATTGAATTTAATGCCAACTTTGTAATTAATTCCGTGGTTGATCAATTATTCATCTCATTAATTAACATAATGGATTTTTAATAAATTCTTGGATTAATTAACATAATGAATGGGTTTAATTATATACTTTGGCTATGGTTGTTCCTTTTTAAAACTCTAGGACACAGTCGTTATGGGCTTTTGCCTGTCCATTGTCCATTTATCGCATATTGATTTATGAAGGCGTGGTAATTGTAACAAATTATCTAAAATACTGTATATTTTTTTAATCCATGTTCTTCAGAAGAACCATACATCATCATATCATCTCTCTTCAGTATTAGCAGAATTTAGCATAAAATGATTGCTGTGCTATATACCCCACAGGATGCCCAGATTGAGCGAGAGAAGGCGGTGTACAACATCTCGGGCGGATGCACAGCACTGGCCGTGGTGTATCTGCTGGGCAAACTCTATGTGGCCAATGCTGGAGACAGCAGGTGAGGACACAGGGGGTCATGGCAGGGTCTACTCTGTGAAGCTGCCAAGATGGCTGCTGACAACTGGGGAAGATAAACAGCACATATCTCTGTTTATGACTAAAGTTGCATAAATCTCTGTAGGAAATGTGTGTGGGTGATGTGGCTTATCAGCGAGCAGATGTCTATACTAGTTCTGACAGAGATGAGTAAATGTCTTGTAAAACACTGTTGAACTTGTTTGTGAACATGAAGCAGCAAAACCATTCCTCCTTAAAATGTATATACTGTATCTTCCTCTGTATGGTCAAGATCTTTTGGTATTGCAGGCAGACAGGCCTCCGGGCCAACGAGTCCCACTTGCGTAACTACTGTAAATATGAACCTAAAGGCTAAATACCACCCAGTCTCTCCCCCTCAGACCACACCGGAATAGAGGAGCCTCTGTTTAAAAGAAGGACATTCTTCACTTGAAGCACAACGTAAACGTTGTTTTGAAAGCAGCAGTCATACATGTTTCAGACGGCCATTCCAAGTTGTGTTTGCGTGCCCGTCTGAAAGCGTTGCACGTCCGTAATGTGTGCCCTCTGTTCACCCACCAGGGCCATCATTGTCCGCAACGGCGAGATCATCCCCATGTCAACAGAGTTCACCCCGGAGTCAGAGAGGCAGAGGCTCCAGTTTCTGGTGAGGCTGCTGTCAGCTCCTATCGAGTCAGGATTAGCCCCACCACACGACTCAGTCACTGCACATATTTAACAACACAACAGAACAGAACCAGGGTGATGGGGCAGGGTTCTGTCAGGAAGAGGGATTCTGTTACTCTCATGTCTGAAGGCACAGGAAGCTGGAATCACCTCTCTCTCTCTCTCTCTCTCTCTCTCTCTCTCTCTCTCTCTCTCTCTCTGTGTGTCTCACTCTCTCTCTTTCGATCTGTCTGTTTGTTTGTTTTGCTGTTGTTTTTGACAGGGCTTCATGCAGCCTCACTTGCTGGGCAACGAGTTTACGTATCTGGAGTTCCCCCGACGGGTGCAGAGGAAGGAGGTGGGCAAGAGGATGCTCTACAGGGACTTCACCATGAATGGATGGTGAGTCCTGCTTTTTTTTTTACGCGCGTCAACGGCGCCTATGAATAACTCTCTGAGTCACGGTCCTGCAGCCTACGTGGAGACACCACCGGTTTTGTTGATCGCTGTCGGTCTATTCTCACTATCTCCGTCGCCTTCTCCGCTCGCACAAAGGAAAGAGGGCGCAAGCCAGCAGCGGAGGCACTTCTCATTCAAAGTCCACACAAATCACAAGGCCAAAATATCATCTTTTCAACCGCTTTTTTCCCCCCATTATAAGGGGATCTGAATAGATCTTTTAAAAGAACAACCCTCCATCTCTCACAGCTGTATGTATCTCTTTTGGATCTTTCTGGATCAACTGTGAGATGGCAGCTACTGAAAGTGTCAGCTCTGCTGTAATTGCTGGAGCCGGTGCTAACACAATAAGTGTGGAAAAATGATCAGGCCATCATCATCATCACGCGGTGTCCACGGTGACGCGGCGGGAGAGACAGGGTGTCGGATGGCAGCGAGAGATAGCGAGCCGTGCGCAGAAGGGTCAGAGCCGCTCATTAACGTGTCCGGCCAGTGATGAATTATCAAACACGTCCCCCCCCCTCCAGCCCTAAGGGGTCACTCACTCCTCGCGAAGGAGGAGTCGGGCGGAGGAGACGGATTGGCCAGACCAGATGGGCTGAATGCTTTGTGTACACTGGAGGTCCCGCCGAAGACAGCGGTGCGGGACAGATGTTCATGGAAATGTGTTTGAGAGTGTCACTCGGTCGGTTAGTCGGCCACGCCGTGTTTGTCTTGAATGCCGGGCAGATCCCAGAGCCGTGCTCTGATTGATGTTTGGCATTAAAACAGCTTTCTGCTCTGCAAATGTTAGCTTGTGTGTGTGTGTATGTGTCTGTGTGTATGTGTGTGTGTGTGTGTATTGTTAGACAGAGTGTGTGTGTGTGTGTGTGTGTGTGTGTGTGTGTGTGTGTGTGTGTGTGTGTGTGTGTGTGTGTGTGTGTCTGTGTGTGTGTGTGTGTGTGTCTGTGTGTGTGTGTGTGTGTGTGTGTGTGTGTGTGTGTGTGTTGTGTCAGCGTGTCTGCTGGCTTGTCTGTGTGTGTGATGGTGCACCTTTGGGATGCGATTGAGCCCACAGTCTAATTAAGAATGCAGAGCCGTGCCTCTGGCTTCTCTCGCTGCTCATATTTTTACACTCTTTCCTCCCCCACCTTCCTCCAGTTCCTCTCCATCACCGCCTATCTGTCTCTTTCTCTCCCTCTCTCCATCTCACTCCCTGTCCCCCTCTCTCTCTCTCTCTCTCTCTCCTGTCCTTCCTTCCCAGGTCTCTGTGTCATTCTCTTTCTCTCTCTCTTTCTTCACCCCTTCCCTCTCCCTTGCCTAATCTTTCTTTCTCTCTCGTTCTCTCTTTCTTTCTCTCTCATCCACCTTTTTTTTTGTCTCCATCTCTCGTAAGCTCATTCTCCCTCCTCTCTTCTTCTGGTGCTCCTCTCTCCCCGCCTGTTTCCCCCTGACCCAGCTGCCTCTGAAATTCGCACTGCAGATGGGGGGTTGTTGCGAGTGGCAGGCGCTGCTGTCTGGGGGCCGTGTTAAATTGATGGATGCTCTGCAGTGGGCATGTTCTGCAAGTTCAAACGCCACGGCGGGCTGTGGCTGGGCCAGCTGCCAGCATCTGAGTTACGATCCCTCTCCTCCTCCGTCTCTCTCTATCTCTCTACTCCTCCTCCTTTCCTCCTCCTCCTTTCCTCCTCCTCCTTTCCTCACGCTCTCGGGAACAAAGAGGCGCTCTGTAGTCGTACGGCAGCATGCAGCACCACCACCACCCAAGTCATTATCTCCATCCATGCCACCCTCTCCGTCAGATCTAGTCATTTGCCAGACGGCCATAGCTGAAGTAGGCTTGAGATGGTTTGCATATTATCAAAATGGCCGCCATCGTTTTTCGATCTGCTGTGGTATTCTCCATGCTTTTGTTGTTGTTTATTTTTACACTGTCGACACAGTCCTTTCTCCAATCTTTTTTCGCCTCTGTGTTGTCATGTACAACCGTAGAAGTGGAGGTACGCCAAACCTTCACGCTCCTTCAGCATTGTCTGTAACTGAGTGGTGTGAGATGAAGTTGTCACTTCCTTGCCTACCTTTAATGTGTTGTTTGTTAGAACCGTGCGGGTATTCTATCAAAAAGGCACTGTACCGGTGAACGGAGAAGGAGAGGAGAAGAGTGTCCATAGAGGTGTCAAGTGGAGTGGGTAAATAGGCGTAATGGGAACGTAATGGGAACATAATGTGATGCGATGCTACTCCTCTGAGTTCCCACGGGTCCCCCCTGTCCTGGGGCCGCTCCCTCTGAGAGCCTGAGAGACGGCTCTGCGCTCAGCTCGCTCTGACGGCCTCGGTCTGGTGCGATCGTGTCTCATGTGCAGGGGATCTGACTGGCTCTGTGGTGACATAACAACCGCCTCAAAAGCTTGGGGTCGGCTGTGACGCCGACAGTGGTGTAGATGAAATGGAAGGATGATGGAGATGCAGAAGGTCCAGTAGAAGTGGCATTGACAGAAATGAGGATGGCAGAAATGTGTGCAACACTGGAACTGGGACTAGTTAGGGACGAAATTGTCTGTGCTTTCTCTAGAACTGTGTCAGTGTAGTTTAAAACAAACAATTTTGAGCGTCTGTGAGATTTTCAATAGGATACTCAAGAGAGGAAGGAAAAACAAAAGGGTTTTGATGGTTGAGTGATTCAACATGCTCAAGTAGATTATGAAATTAGAAGAATGGCTTGGCAGTTAGAAAGCCCAAAAGGAGTGATCAAGCACTACAGCAATTTCCCATGTATAAGCCACGTTGTGTATAGACCGCAGGACGGTGTTTTATGCAAATTTGAAAAACAAAAGCATGTAACTAGAAATGCAATTCCAAGGAATTACCAGTGCATGAAAATGCAAAAATAGATAGATAATGTAGATATGGTTACTAAGGTGTAGCTAGGGTAAACATGGTGGTTGCATTGTTTACAGAGAGTTGATAGTGTGAAGGTAGACAGTTAAAAGATGAAACATTCCAGTTCTAACTTACCTAATGATTTCTATTCATATTAAAATGTTGATTAGCTAATTTAGCTAATGATTTCTAGCAGTTACGCTAAAAATGCTAATTATGCTAGCAATGCTAACTTTACTAACAATGCTAACCAGGTTAATTAGCTAACTTAACCGATGATTTCTAGCAGTAATGTTAAAAATGCTAACTCTGCTAACAATGCTAAATGTGCTAACAATGCTAACCAGGTTGATTAGATAACTTAGTTGATGATTTTTTGCAGTTATGCTAAAAAATGCTAACTATGCTAAAAATGCTAACCATGCTAACTAGCTAACTTGCTAGTGAGGACTTTTATTTTGAAACATTTGTTGCTAGGGTATCCATGGTGGCCACTATCAGGAAACAAGAAGTTACTGCAGTATAATCATGTTGGTTGCTATGGAAACGGTCATAAACGCTTAATTTTAATGGTTGCTATGTTGGTTGCTAGGTACATGGAGGTTTCATGTAGTTGACTGGAGGCATAGTGGATGATAACTGACAGTTGGAATGGTTGAACAGTTATATAGTTGAGTAGTTTCAGTGGTTAGATTATTTAATAGTGTATTATTGCAGTGAGGACTTTTATTTTGAAACAGTTGTGGACAGAGGAAACAGTTAACAGGATATGTAGTCTTCTAAGAGACTGTATGCTTAAAGCCAGAGAAACTGACAGTTGGTGCCCAGGTGGCCGGCCACCTGGCGTAAGATTCTAATTGCTGCCGTGATGTCATAATGAGCAATGTTAAGTCTATGGGGGAAATTGTAATAGTTTTTAACTAATAGTTTAAAAAGTATAAAAGTTACAAAGTTGAAAAATACAAAGCACACATCGCGTAAGTAAGACCTACGCGACATAGTTTGAATGGAGTTTCTACGTTTAGCGGTTGAAGCTGAATTGCGTGCGTTAGAAGAAGAACTAGAAATGCAATTCCAAGGAATTACCAGTGCATGAAAATGCAAAAATAGATAGATAATGTAGATATGGTTACTAAGGTGTAGCTAGGGTAAACATGGTGGTTGCATAGTTTACAGAGAGTTGATAGTGTGAAGGTAGACGTTTTAAAGATGAAACGTTCCAGTTATAACTTAACTAATGATTTCTATTCATGTTAAAATGTTGATTAGCTAACTTAGCTAATGATTTCTAGCAGTTACGTTAAAAATGCTTATTATGCTAGCAATGCTAACTTTACTAACAATGCTAACCAGGTTGATTAGCTAACTTAACCGATGATTTCTAGCAGTAATGCTAAAAATGCTAACTATGCTAGCAATGCTTAATTTGCTAACAATGCTAACCAGGTTAATTAGCTAACTTAGTTGATGATTTTTTGCAGTTATACTAAAAATGCTAACTATGCTAACAATGCTAACTATGCTAACCATGCTAACTAGCTAACTTGCTAGTGAGGACTTTTATTTTGAAACATTTGTTGCTAGGGTATCCATGGTGGCCACTATCAGGAAACAAGAAGTTACTGCAGTATAATCATGTTGGTTGCTATGGAAACGGTCATAAACACTTAATTTTAATGGTTGCTATGTTGGTTGCTAGGTACATGGAGGTTTCATGTAGTTGACTGGAGGCATAGTGGATGATAACTGACAGTTGGAATGGTTGAACAGTTCAATAGTTGAGTAGTTTCAATGGTTAAATGATTTAATAGTGTATTATTGTAGTGAGGACTTTTATTTTGAAACATTTGTGGACAGAGGACGTAGTGAAACAGGATCTGTAGTCTTAATGAGATTGTATGCTTAAAGCCTGAGACAGAAGGTGCCTCTCATATAGCGTTTACGCGTCCTCTCTCGCTCCTCACTGATCTACATAAAGAATGATGGAGCGGCAACAATGGGATAGTCTAGCCCTTCTTCTATCTTTCTTTATGTAGATCATTGAGCGAGGGAGGACATATAAACGCTGCTTGAGAGGGACCCACAGTAAATACTTTAAAAGTTGTATGTAGATAGTCTAATTAATGTTGATAGACAGAATGTTTAATGGATGTTGATAGGCAGATTGTTTAATAGATATTGATTGACAGTTTAATGGGTGGATGAGTGAATGGTCTGAAGAAGATGAATGGATAGAAGGTTGGATGGAATGTGCCTTATATTCGTGTTAAGAGAGACACTGATACAGCTCTCTGAGAGTAGTTGACACAGGTGTAATCAATTTAACTGGCTAGTCTTAAGAGAGCCAGAGTACTCTTACAGCCTGAGACAGAGTAAATAATTTAAAAGTTGAATGTAGATAGTCTAATTAATGTTGATAGACAGAGAGTTTAATGGATGTTGATAGACAGATTGTTTAATAGATGTTGATAGACAGTTTAATGGGTGGATGAGTGAATGGTCTGAAGAAGATGAATGGATAGAATGTTGGATGGAATGTGCCTTATATTCTTGTAGAATGGAGAGACACAGCTCTCTACTGAGAGTAGTGGATACAGATACAGGTGTAATCAATTTAACTGGCTAGTCTTAAGAGAGCCAGCCTGAGACAGAGTAGATTGTTTAAAAGTTGAATGTAGAGCGTCTAATTGATGTTGATAGGCAGACTGTTTAGAATGGGTGGATGAGTGAATGGTTTGAAGAAGATGAATGGATATAAAGTTGAATGGAATTAGGAGGACTTATTTTGATACTGTTGTGCGCAGAGGATACAGGGGAACAGAATATGTAGTCTTCAGAGAGATTGTAAAGCCTGAGAGAAACTGACAGTTGGTGCCCAGGTGGCCGGCCACCTGGCGTAAGATTCTAATTGCTGCCGTGATGTCATAATGAGCAATGTTAAGTCTATGGGGAAATAGCTCAATGTTAAATCTATGGGGAAATCGTTTTTTAATTCATAGTTTAAAAAGTATAAAAGTTACAAAGTTGAAAAATACAAAGCACACATGGCATAAGCGAGACCTACGCAACAAAGTTTGAATGAAGTTTCTACGTTAAACGGTTCAATCTGAATTGCGTGCGTTAGAAGAAGATTAATAACTAGAAATGCAATTCCAAGGAATTACCAGTGCATGAAAATGCAAAAATAGATAGATAATGTAGATATGGTTACTAAGGTGTAGCTAGGGTAAACATGGTGGTTGCATAGTTTACAGAGAGTTGATAGTGTGAAGGTAGACGTTTTAAAGATGAAACGTTCCAGTTCTAACTTAAGTAATGATTTCTATTCATGTTAAAATGTTGATTAGCTAACTTAGCTAATGATTTCTAGCAGTTACGCTAAAAATGCTTATTATGCTAGCAATGCTAACTTTACTAACAATGCTAACCAGGTTGATTAGCTAACTTAACCGATGATTTCTAGCAGTAATGCTAAAAATGCTAACTATGCTAACAATGCTAAATTTGCTAACAATGCTAACCAGGTTGATTAGCTAACTTAGTTGATGATTTTTTGCAGTTATACTAAAAATGTTAACTATGCTAACAATGCTAACCATGCTAACTAGCTAACTTGTTAGTGAGGACTTTTATTTTGAAACATTTGTTGCTAGGGTATCCATGGTGGCCACTATCAGGAAACAAGAAGTTACTGCAGTATAATCATGTTGGTTGCTATGGAAACGGTCATAAACACTTAATTTTAATGGTTGCTATGTTGGTTGCTAGGTACATGGAGGTTTCATGTAGTTGACTGGAGGCATAGTGGATGATAACTGACAGTTGGAATGGTTGAACAGTTCAATAGTTGAGTAGTTTCAATGGTTAAATGATTTAATAGTGTATTATTGCAGTGAGGACCTTTATTTTGAAACAGTTGTGGACAGAGGACGTACTGTAGTGAAACAGGATCTGTAGTCTTAATGAGATTGTATGCTTAAAGCCTAAGACAGAAGGTGCCTCTCATATAGCGTTTACGCGTCCTCTCTCGCTCCTCACTGATCTACATAAAGAATGATGGAGCGGCAACAATGGGATAGTCTAGCCCTTCTTCTATCTTTCTTTATGTAGATCATTGAGGATCGAGGAGCGAGGGAGGACATATAAACGCTGCTTGAGAGGGACCCACAGTAAATACTTTAAAAGTTGTATGTAGATAGTCTAATTAATGTTGATAGACAGAATGTTTAATGGATGTTGATAGGCAGATTGTTTAATAGATATTGATTGACAGTTTAATGGGTGGATGAGTGAATGGTCTGAAGAAGATGAATGGATAGAAGGTTGGATGGAATGTGCCTTATATTCTTGTTAAGAGAGACACTGATACAGCTCTCTGAGAGTAGTTGACACAGGTGTAATCAATTTAACTGGCTAGTCTTAAGAGAGCCAGAGTAGCCTACTCTTAAAGCCTGAGACAGAGTAAATAATTTAAAAGTTGAATGTAGATAGTCTAATTAATGTTGATAGACAGAGAGTTTAATGGATGTTGATAGACAGATTGTTTAATAGATGTTGATAGACAGTTTAATGGGTGGATGAGTGAATGGTCTGAAGAAGATGAATGGATAGAATGTTGGATGGAATGTGCCTTATATTCTTGTAGAATGGAGAGACACAGCTCTCTACTGAGAGTAGTGGATACAGATACAGGTGTAATCAATTTAACTGGCTAGTCAGCCTGAGACAGAGTAGATTGTTTAAAAGTTGAATGTAGAGCATCTAATTGATGTTGATAGGCAGACTGTTTAGAATGGGTGGATGAGTGAATGGTTTGAAGAAGATGAATGGATATAAAGTTGAATGGAATTAGGAGGACTTATTTTGATACTGTTGTGCGCAGAGGATACAGGGGAACAGAACAGAAGTCTTCAGAGAGATTGTAAAGCCTGAGAGAAACTGACAGTTGGTGCCCAGGTGGCTGACCAGCTGGGGTAACATTCTAATTGCTGCCGTGATGTCATAATGAGCCATGTTAAGTCTATGGGGGAAATTGTAATAGTTTTTAACTAATAGTTTAAAAAGTATAAAAGTTACAAAGTTGAAAAATACAAAGCCCACATCGCGTAAGTAAGACCTACGCGTCAAAATTTGAATGGAGTTTCTACGTTAAGCGGTTGAAGCTGAATTGCGTGCGTTAGAAGAAGAACTAGAGAATGTAATTCCAAGGAAATTACGAGTGCATGAAAATGCAAAAATTTACAGATAAATCATGTAGATATGGTTAAGGTGTTGCTAGGGTAGACATGGTGGTTTCATAGTTTTTGAAAGTTGATAGTGCTAAAATAGACAGTTTAAAATTGAATTAGCTAACCTGATTACCAGATTAGCTAACTATGCTAACAATGTTAACCATGCTAACTATGCTAACGAGGTTGGTTAGCTAACTTAGTTGATGATTTCTAGCAGTTAATGCTAAAAATGCTAACTATGCTAACAATGCTAACTATATTAACAATGCTAACCAGGTTGATTAGCTAACTTAACTGATGATTTCTAGCAGTTATGCTAAAAATGCTAACAATGCTAACCAGGTTGATTAGCTAACTTAGTTAATCATTTCTAGCAGTTATGCTAAAAATGCTAACTATGCTAACAATGCTAACTAGCTAACTTGCTAATGAGGACTTTTATTTTGAAACATTTGTTGCTAGGGTATCCATGATGGCCACTATCAGAAATAAAGAAGTTACTGTAGTAAAATCATGTTGGTTGCTATGGAAACGGTCATAAACGCTTAATTTGAATGGTTGCTATGTTGGTTGCTAGGTATGTGGAGGTTTCATGTAGTTGACTGGAGGCATAGGTGATGATAACTGACAGTTGGAATGGTTGAACAGTTAAATAGTTGAGTATTTTCAATGGTTAAATGATTTAATAGTGTATTATTGCAGTGAGGACTTTTATTTTGAAACAGTTGTGGACAGAGGAAACAGTTAACAGGATATGTAGTCTTAATGAGATTGTATGCTTAAAGCCTGAGAGAGAGAGAGAGAGAGCTGCTGCAGCTGGACTGGCCACCTGGCATAAGATTCTAATTGCCCTATTATGATGTCATAATCGTAATGTTAAGTCTATGGGGGGAATTTTAATAGTTTTTATTTAATAGTTCAAAAAGTATAAAAGTTACAAAGTTGAAAAATACATAGCTGAAGTCACCTAAGTAAGACCTACGCAGCGCAGTTTGAATGAAGTTTCTACGTTAAACGGTTCAAGCTGAATTGCACGCACAAAAACGTTAGAAGAAAAATAATAACTAGAAACGTAATTCCAAGGAATTACCAGTGCATGAAAATGCAAAAAAAAGATAGATAATGTAGATATGCTTACTAAGGTGTAGCTAGGGTAAACATGGTGGTTGCATCGTTTACAGAGAGTTGATAGTGTGAAGGTAGACAGTTTAAAGCTGAAACATTCCAGTTCTAACTTAACTAATGATTTCTATTCATGTTAAAATGTTGATTAGCTAACTTAGCTAATGATTTCTAGCAGTTGTGCTAAAAATGCTAATTATGTTAGCAATGCTAACTTTACTAACAATGCTAACCAGGTTGATTAGCTAACTTAACCGATGATTTCTAGCAGTAATGCTAAAAATGCTAACTATGCTAACAATGCTAGATTTGCTAACAATGCTAACCAGGTTGATTAGCTAACTTAGTTGATGATTTTTTGCAGTTATGCTAAAAATGCTAGCTATGCTAACAAAGCTAACCATGCTAACTAGATAACTTGCTAGTGAGGACTTTTATTTTGAAACATTTGTTGCTAGGGTATTCATGGTGGCCACTATCAGGAAACAAGAAGTTACTGCAGTATAATCATGTTGGTTGCTATGGAAACGGTCATAAACGCTTAATTTTAATGGTTGCTATGTTGGTTGCTAGGTACATGGAGGTTTCATGTAGTTGACTGGAGGCATAGTTGATGATAACTGACAGTTGGAATGGTTGAACAGTTAAATAGTTGAGTAGTTTCAATGGTCAAATGATTTAATAGTGTATTATTGCAGTGAGGACTTTTATTTTGAAACAGTTGTGGACAGAGGAAACAGTTAACAGGATCTGTAGTCTTAATGAGATTGTATGCTTAAAGCCTGAGACAGAAGGTGCCTCTCATATAGCGTTTACGCGTCCTCTCTCGCTCCTCACTGATCTACATAAAGAATGATGGAGCGGCAACAATGGGATAGTCTAGCCCTTCTTCTATCTTTCTTTATGTAGATCATTGAGGATCGAGGAGCGAGGGAGGACATATAAACGCTGCTTGAGAGGGACCCACAGTAAATACTTTAAAAGTTGTATGTAGATAGTCTAATTAATGTTGATAGACAGAATGTTTAATGGATGTTGATAGGCAGATTGTTTAATAGATATTGATTGACAGTTTAATGGTGGATGAGTGAATGGTCTGAAGAAGATGAATGGATAGAAGGTTGGATGGAATGTGCCTTATATTCTTGTTAAGAGAGACACTGATACAGCTCTCTAGCTGAGAGTAGTTGACACAGGTGTAATCAATTTAACTGGCTAGTCTTAAGAGAACCAGAGTGTACTCTTAAAGCCTGAGACAGAGTAAATAATTAAAAAGTTGAAGGTAGATAGTCTAATTAATGTTGATAGACAGAGAGTTTAATGGATGTTGATAGACAGATTGTTTAATAGATGTTGATAGACAGTTTAATGGGTGGATGAGTGAATGGTCTGAAGAAGATGAATGGATAGAATGTTGGATGGAATGTGCCTTATATTCTTGTAGAATGGAGAGACACAGCTCTCTACTGAGAGTAGTGGATACAGATACAGGTGTAATCAATTTAACTGGCTAGTCTTAAGAGAGCCAGCCTGAGACAGAGTAGATTGTTTAAAAGTTGAATGTAGAACGTCTAATTGATGTTGATAGGCAGACTGTTTAGAATGGGTGGATGAGTGAATGGTTTGAAGAAGATGAATGGATATAAAGTTGGATGGAATTAGGAGGACTTATTTTGATACTGTTGTGCACAGAGGATACAGGGGAACAGAATAGTCTTCAGAGAGATTGCCTGAGAGAAACTGACAGTTGGTGCCCAGGTGGCTGACCAGCTGGAGTAAGATTCTAATTGCTGCCGTGATGTCATAATGAGCAATGTTAAGTCTATGGGGGAAATTGTAATAGTTTTTAACTAATAGTTTAAAAAGTATAAAAGTTACAAAGTTGAAAAGTCATAGCACACATGTCCTAAGTAAGACCTACGTAACGTAGTTTGAATGAAGTTTCTACGTTAAACGGTTCTAGCTGATTTGCGTGCGTTAGAAGAATAACTAGAAATGCAATTCCAAGGAATTACCAGTGCATGAAAATGCAAAAATAGATAGATAATGTAGATATGGTTACTAAGGTGTAGCTAGGGTAAACATGGTGGTTGCATAGTTTACAGAGAGTTGATAGTGTGAAGGTAGACGTTTTAAAGATGAAACGTTCCAGTTCTAACTTAACTAATGATTTCTATTCATGTTAAAATGTTGATTAGCTAACTTAGCTAATGATTTCTAGCAGTTACGCTAAAAATGCTTATTATGCTAGCAATGCTAACTTTACTAACAATGCTAACCAGGTTGATTAGCTAACTTAACCGATGATTTCTAGCAGTAATGTTAAAAATGCTAACTATGCTAACAATGCTAAATTTGCTAACAATGCTAACCAGGTTGATTAGCTAACTTAGTTGATGATTTTTTGCAGTTATACTAAAAATGCTAACTATGCTAACAATGCTAACTAGCTAACTTGCTAGTGAGGACTTTTATTTTGAAACATTTGTTGCTAGGGTATCCATGGTGGCCACTATCAGGAAACAAGAAGTTACTGCAGTATAATCATGTTGGTTGCTATGGAAACGGTCATAAACACTTAATTTTAATGGTTGCTATGTTGGTTGCTAGGTACATGGAGGTTTCATGTAGTTGACTGGAGGCATAGTGGATGATAACTGACAGTTGGAATGGTTGAACAGTTCAATAGTTGAGTAGTTTCAGTGGTTAAATGATTTAATAATGTATTATTGCAGTGAGGACCTTTATTTTGAAACAGTTGTGGACAGAGGAAGTAGTGAAACAGGATCTGTAGTCTTAATGAGATTGTATGCTTAAAGCCTGAGACAGAAGGTGCCTCTCATATAGCGTTTACGCGTCCTCTCTCGCTCCTCACTGATCTACATAAAGAATGATGGAGCGGCAACAATGGGATAGTCTAGCCCTTCTTCTATCTTTCTTTATGTAGATCATTGAGGATCGAGGAGCGAGGGAGGACATATAAACGCTGCTTGAGAGGGACCCACAGTAAATACTTAAAAAGTTGTATGTAGATAGTCTAATTAATGTTGATAGACAGAATGTTTAATGGATGTTGATAGGCAGATTGTTTAATAGATATTGATTGACAGTTTAATGGGTGGAGGAGTGAATGGTCTGAAGAAGATGAATGGATAGAAGGTTGGATGGAATGTGCCTTATATTCTTGTTAAGAGAGACACTGATACAGCTCTCTGAGAGTAGTTGATACAGGTGTAATCAATTTAACTGGCTAGTCTGAGACAGAGTAAATAATTTAAAAGTTGAATGTAGATAGTCTAATTAATGTTGATAGACAGAGAGTTTAATGGATGTTGATAGACAGATTGTTTAATAGATGTTGATAGACAGTTTAATGGGTGGATGAGTGAATGGTCTGAAGAAGATGAATGGATAGAATGTTGGATGGAATGTGCCTTATATTCTTGTAGAATGGAGAGACACAGCTCTCTACTGAGAGTAGTGGATACAGATACAGGTGTAATCAATTTAACTGGCTAGTCTTAAGAGAGCCAGCCTGAGACAGAGTAGATTGTTTAAAAGTTGAATGTAGAGCGTCTTATTGATGTTGATAAGCAGACTGTTTAGAATGGGTGGATGAGTGAATGGTTTGAAGAAGATGAATGGATATAAAGTTGGATGGAATTAGGAGAACTTATTTTGATACTGTTGTGCGCAGAGGATACAGGGGAACAGAATATGTAGTCTTCAGAGAGATTGTATTTTTAAAGCCAGAGAAACTGACAGTTGGTGCCCAGGTGGCCGGCCACCTGGCCTAAGATTCTAATTGCTGCCGTGATGTCACAATGAGCAATGTTAAGTCTATGGGGAAATAGCTCAATGTTAAATCTATGGGGAAATCGTTTTTTAATTCATTGTTTAAAAAGTATAAAAGTTACAAAGTTGAAAAATACAAAGCAGACATGGCATGAGCAAGACCTACGCAACAACGTTTGAATGAAGTTTCTACGTTAAATGGTTAAAGCTGAATTGGCTGCGTTAGAAGAAGAAGTTTAACTAGAAATGCAATTCCAAGGAATTACCAGTGCATGAAAATGCAAAAATAGATAGATAATGTAGATATGGTTACTAAGGTGTAGCTAGGGTAAACATGGTGGTTGCATAGTTTACAGAGAGTTGATAGTGTGAATGTAGACAGTTTAAAGATGCAACGTTCCAGTTCTAACTTAACTAATGATTTCTATTCATGTTAAAATGTTGATTAGCTAACTTAGCTAATGATTTCTAGCAGTTACGCTAAAAATGCTTATTATGCTAGCAATGCTAACATTACTAACAATGCTAACCAGGTTGATTAGCTAACTTAACCGATGATTTCTAGCAGTAATGCTAACTATGCTAAAAATGCTAAATTTGCTAACAATGCTAACCAGGTTGATTAGCTAACTTAGTTGATGATTTTTTGCAGTTATGCTAAAAATGCTAACTATGCTAACAATGCTAACAATGCTAACTAGCTAACTTGCTAGTGAGGATTTTTATTTTGAAACATTTGTTGCTAGGGTATCCATGGTGGCCACTATCAGGAAACAAGAAGTTACTGCAGTATAATCATGTTGGTTATTATGGAAACGGTCATAAACACTTAATTTTAACAGTTGCTATGTTGGTTGCTAGGTACATGGAGGTTTCATGAAGTTGACTGGAGGCATAGTGGATGATAACTGACAGTTAGAATGGTTAAACAGTTCAATAGTTGAGTAGTTTCAGTGGTTAAATGATTTAATAGTGTATTATTGCAGTGAGGACCTTTATTTTGAAACAGTTGTGGACAGAGGAAGTAGTGAAACAGGACATATAAACGCTGCTTGAGAGGGACCCACAGTAAATACTTTAAAAGTTGTATATAGTCTAATTAATGTTGATAGACAGAATGTTTAATGGATGTTGATAGGCAGATTGTTTAATAGATATTGATTGACAGTTTAATGGGTGGATGAGTGAATGGTCTGAAGAAGATGAATGGATAGAAGGTTGGATGGAATGTGCCTTATATTCTTGTTAAGAGAGACACTGATACAGCTCTCTGAGAGTAGTTGACACAGGTGTAATCAATTTAACTGGCTAGTCTTAAGAGAGCCAGTGTACTCCTAAAGCCTGAGACAGAGTAAATAATTTAAAAGTTGAATGTAGATAGTCTAATTAATGTTGATAGACAGAGAGTTTAATGGATGTTGATAGACAGATTGTTTAATGGATGTTGATAGACAGTTTAATGGGTGGATGAGTGAATGGTCTGAAGAAGATGAATGGATAGAATGTTGGATGGAATGTGCCTTATATTCTTGTAGAATGGAGAGACACAGCTCTCTACTGAGAGTAGTGGATACAGATACAGGTGTAATCAATTTAACTGGCTAGTCTTAAGAGAGCCAGCCTGAGACACAGTAGATTGTTTAAAAGTTGAATGTAGAGCGTCTAATTGATGTTGATAGGCAGTTGATAGTTGATAGTTTAGAATGGGTGGATGAGTAAATGGTTTGAAGAAGATGAATGGATAGAAAGTTGGATGGAATTAGGAAGACTTATGTTGATACAGTTGATACAGGGGAACAGAAAATGTAGTCTCAAGAGAGCCAGTGTTTGTTTAATGCCTGAGAGAGAGAGAGAGCTGCTGCACCTGGACTGGCCACCTGGCGTAACATTCTAATTGCTGCCGTGATGTCATAATGAGCAATGTTAAGTCTATGGGGAAATTTTTAATAGTTTTTAATTTATAGTTTAAAAAGTATAAAAGTTACAAAGTTGAAAAATACATTGCACAGGTCTCCTTAGTAAGACCTACGTAGCAAAGTTTGAATCAAGTTTCTACGTTAAACGATTCAAGCTGAATAGCGAGCGTTAGAAGAAGTTGGAATAATAAGAAACCTAGGAAGAACAGTACAGTGCATTTTCATGCACTGTAATAAGAAGACTTGGAATAACAGTACAGTGCATTTTCATGCACTGTAATAAGAAGAAGAAGAAGAAGAAGACCGAGGAAGAACAGTACAGTGCATTTTCATGCACTGTAATAAGAAGAATAGGAAGAACAGTACAGTGCATTTTCATGCACTGTAATAATAAGAAGTTGAAGCCTAGGAAGAACAGTACAGTGCATTTTCATGCACTGTAATAACCACAAATCCCGATTGCCCAATGAATCAGAACCAGATTGTGCTGTGAGTGATCATAAAGAAGAATGAGGAAAAGACATGCATTCCCATGTACTGTATAGCCCACCCCCCGTGTATTAACCATGGTTAGTATCGGGAAATTATGATATAAGCCTCAAACTTGAATGTATTTAAAAATATATCTCTAGTTACACTAACAATTTGCCTGCAGCCTGTTAATTACTGTTGCAGGAAACACTGTATTTGCAATATTATATTACAGTTTGTTTTACCAATGCCATTCCACATCATTTGTTAGATTCAGCAACATTATTATTATGTGCTGAATTGTCAGCTAAGAAACTAATTCAAATGCATGACAGCCAGGTAATCAGGGGAATGACACAGTTAGAAGGATTTTCAGCCCATCCAACTGTATGGCCTGAACAAACAGTGTGAATTACTAGTATTGTACTTGTAACAGACACTATGCTTTTGTCAGTTTGCTTGCTTGTCTAGCTCAACAAGCGGCTCATTTGAATGCTGATTTTTGTGCATCCTTTGTATATCAGTACCATACAGGGTGGGGACAATAATTCAGTTCAGTAGCTGAACATATTGTCAGAGTCCCAGACGCTCTCGAGGTGGAGCCTGGATCCTGTGTTGAGCACGACCCAAGAGTGGGCCTCTGTGTGTGCTCTGGGACCGAGCTTCCTGCCACGACTGCGGCTCCTGCAGCCTGAAAATGCTGAGTGCGAAACAGCACCTGGTGAGAGAGCATATGGGCACCTCGCGGTGGAAGCAGGCATTTGGGCACCTCGCAGTGGAAGCAGGCATTTATCCGCACATTTCTCTCCAAAGCTCCACTTATTCCCCCCTTGTGACAAGACTGCAAAGAAAATGTCTCATGCCACACATTTGGAAAACTCTCACTCTCGTGGTGAATGTCTGATACCTTCAGTTAGCTTTCTTGACAGCAACGTATTTGATTTTTACACAAAGAATGCTGTTTAGCGGTCACATGCTATGTCAACTTGCGTCTCATATATACTGTATATATATATATCTCCTTTGGCTATATAAGGAGCTGTTTCTGTATGCACCGTTTCAACATGTACTCCCAGTTGGTGACTGCTGAATAATTCACCATTGGAGTGGGCTTAAAGATTCCACTGAGCAATTACTATACCCGCCCTGCATGTCGCTACATTGCACGTCTGTTAGTTGCACAACGAGCTTACATCACAGGTCCCTAGTTCTCAGTAAACTGACCTGTGCTTTCCACAGTATTCCACAGATATCATGAAATAATGTTCCCTTTGCAGGCAGCACACTTACAGGTAGTATGCATCTACAAAAACATACATTACAAAACAATAAAAAAGATATTCCTTCTTTAAGTAGTACTGTGTGGAATACAGGTTAAGCAGGTCTGTTTACCTTAAGACAAACTGAAAAGTTTGTCTTTGTTTTTTCATCTCTACCTTAAACTTATTAGTCTGCACACACACAGCCAAGTGATGAACATCATGCATTCAACAGAGTCCTTACAATCCTCGACTGTAGCTGCCAGTGCCACTGGTTTTTCTTTCTATTGTAGTAGAATAGTCAACATGGCTTCTCCAATACAAAGGCTTTGTGGAACCCTACTCCTCCAGAGATCAATCTCTCACCTTCTTGTGAAGCCGTGGAGCGATTTCCCGGGAGCATGTGTGTCTGCCATAAAGCAAAAACCCATTACAGTCTCCTCTCTTCTGTGCAGGGCATATAAAACCGTAGAAGACGACGACCTGAAGTTTCCTTTAATATACGGGGAGGGGAAGAAGGTAAGAAATGGCGCCCTACTGACAGAATGATTCCAGTGGCCTTGCGGGGTATTTGACTGAGACTAAGGTCCAGTAATTGCCATTCGTCAGCTTCTGACATTTACAGTCGCTCTCTTACAGACTGCAGCCCCAATAAAGACCATGTTCTATTCATAACTTAAATAATATAGCCTACCCTTTCAGTTACAAGCATATGAAACATGTGTTTTAGTACTTAATGTCTGTGAATAGATATTACATACTGTATCTATTTATTTCTCTGTAAAATGTTTGTTGATGATCATGACTATTAAGGTTTTGTTTGACTGCAAGTCTTTGCTGTTTGTGTCGAGTATAAGAGGTTTGTTGACTGGGCCGGAGGATCAAGAGGAAGCACTCAAAGCGAGTGTGCGGCGTCCAGTGAGAAGGTGAAATTTGACCTGAGGGAGCACTGGCTTTTACCTGCCCTCCTTAATAAAACGGGCGTGTTTGAAAATGCCCTCTTCATCACGCCCATCTTTTTAAAGTCATGCGGAGAGATGAATGGCGAGATGCCGATGGAGACAGTGGGCTTCGCGTCAGACTGGCGGCGGAGGCACTTCAAAGCCTGGCTAAGAGGGGGGGGGGGGGGGGGGGGGGGGGGGGGCTGAAAATAATATGAAGAAAAAAAAGAAAATGCTCGCTGCTGGGCCTAACGATTAATCCCCAGATATTTCTCCTCGTCTGCCCGAGGAGCGCCAGCCAGCACTTCGAAAGACTCCCACATCTATCTCCTCCTCGGTAGTGGTTCCAGCACTCCTCGATGTGCACTCCTCCCGATTCCTCCCCCCCCCCCCCCCCCTCTCCCGCACACCACTTTTATGATTCCATTTCAAGTAGACCAGTGCGCCTCGGCGGTAGACAGCTGTTTCAGATGTATGCAGACAGAGAGGGGAAAAAAGAGGAATCAGGAGGTACATTTCAGGCAGTGTGCAAATGAGGGCGGCTTCTAAGGGGCTGCAGCACTGAGGGATGACACCGTATAGGCAGACAGCTGGGAAACTTGTTTTTTAATGGGGTGACACTTGTGTTAGATTACAGATATCTTGTGTAAATGTTTCTTTGTGCAGCTTTTCATCTTGCTGTAATTCAATCTTGAATTTATATGGTAGCATATTTCAGGAAGTAATTTTATATTTATATCAAAAATGACATAATTTATGAAATCTTATAAATATATATGGAGCATATGGTGGAGACTCATCCATGAGGCCGTGCATATGTTATGTCCTTCATGCTATGCGCAAGTGCCACAAATTATCCCTAATATGGCTTTTGAGTTCCCATAATGGATCATGCAAAGAGATCATTAGAGTTTTGGTTTCAGTCAGATCTAGCACAGACTTAAATGCCACAGTTCAGTCCTATCACCTCTAGTGGTATCATGATTGATTGTTTCTCATGAAGTTCTCGTAATAGTCAGTGTGGCATTTTTGTTGAATTGTTTTTATCTGAAAATATATTTAAGATATTATGTAATATTTTTATTCGGGATTTGTATGCACATCCATCCGTAACAGAAAGTGAGTGAAAGCACAGGGTTAAAGATTTGCGTAAACACTGCAGTAGAGCTGTGCATACCACTTCAGAACTCTCCAGATGTTGTTGGTTTGCTGTAAGTTGTGGTTACCACGGAGCCTTTGGTGTCTACTCACCAAAAAAAGTAAAAACAAGCATTTTCATGCACCTGTATCGTTTTTCTCTGACAAGAACATGTTGACAAAGCGGGCATGTTAGATCAATTAAGGCTCTACCCATGAGACCCACATGAGAAACTGGAACCCTGGAACCATCTCGGTGGAGTCCTAAGACACAAAGTGATCAGACAGGCATGTCCACTGCGTTAGCAGCCAACACAAAGGTCATGTTGGTCAACCTTAATCCTGGTAGAGTGGAATTAAATGTCAAACTTGGACTGTGTGCCTACATTCATTTGCCACATGTGTGTGTTCCACTCAGGCACGTGTACTGGCTACTATCGGTGTGACCCGGGGCTTCGGCGACCATGACCTGAAAGTGCACGACTCCAACATCTACATCAAACCTTTCCTCTCCTGCTGTCCAGAGGTACTGCGCTCACTTCAGTGTACCGCCACATACATTATACATAAAGATCTGTTTGTAATGGCAGCTGGTCTCATGGAGCCAGACCTATTGATATGTATATAGAACCCTAGAGGGCCAGACCTATATCATAACATACAACTGGAGACCACAGAATTTGGTCTGAGTGTGGGTGGGAGCGATTAGCTTTAATCCAGACCTGTTCTGGACATCATCATCATCATCGGACGATATCAAAGAAGACAGACGTACTGTAGATTCAGGAGAGAACTTCAGAAAGCCGCAAAGGCTAGGGGTCTAGTTTGTTGTGCCCGAGTTTTGGAGAGTAAGCCAGAATAACTTGTCACAAAGAGCTGAGCTTAGGCTTACTAGGCAATTGCTTGCCCTTATCTTGCTCACAATGCCTGGGTGCAAAGCACAACCTCTGCAATCTGACTCTGAAGCAACACATTTAATATTCCCTAAAAAAAGTGTTCTGACTTTTCCTTCCTTCCTGTCTGTCTGCCTCCCACCCCAGACATCTTCATGTTCAGTCCACTTGGTCTCAGCATCAAAGCAAAATACAAAGAAGTTTTCTTATTACCGTGGGCAGACCGAACTAGGAATAGGAGTTAAATAAAACCTAAAAATAAATTGTCCTCTTAATTGTGACCGTTATATGCAGACATTAAATCCAAATACAAGTTCAGTATAATCTACAGTATAAACTTGATGTGATGCACATTATTGTTTAATGAAATGGAGAAGGCAATGTTATTCGGCATGTGTTATTACATATAACAGGTGTCTGAATGTCTCTGGGCCTCAAGGGCCACCGTGAGATGATTAATATTATGACAATGTGGTGACTGAGTAAGTATAGCATTGTGTATCAACACTTGAGACGCAGTAATTGTGCGGACTTAGACAAACCCATCCACTTACTTCTTGAAAGTGACCTCCTTTTAATCTGCCTTTAATCAAAAATTCCACGAACGGAATGCCCCCCCCCCAACCCCCCACACGCCCAGTCGCCCTCCCAGACCATCACCCTTCCCGACCACGAGCTGCACAGTCAGGCTGTGCGTTCCCAATCACCGTGGGTCTGATTTCTCCAACAGCTCTCTTGATCTTTTATTCACTCTGCTCTGAGTTCAGTCACAGTTCAGCCTGCAGTCGAGTCTCTTCTCGGATTTATGCATAGACACTTCTCTCTCTCTCTCTCTTTCTCTCTCTCTCTCACTCTTTCCGTGCCTTTGAACTTCTCTCCCTGAGCCATCCCGCGTTATATCTCTGTGCAGCTCTCTCTAAATATGCTTTCACTGTGCGACTGTATGGCGCGGTAATAAGATGTGGATCGCGACGGTTGAACTAGGGGTCAGAGTGTCGACTTGTAGTGCATGCTGTTGAAAAGTTTGCAACTCAGAACAGGGGGCTAGAGACTGTGAGTTCTTCTGTGATGTGTGTAGGTGATAAAAAAAAAATCCTCCCCAGTCGGAGTAGGTGTTGCTCTGCACAAGTTGTCTCCACAGCTTATCAGAGAAGCTCCACGGGCTCTTTATCCCCCCCGGGGTGTGGCGGCACTTTCCATAGCAGGAGGGGAACTGCCGCGCGTCGCAGAGCTGACAAGCACTTTGTCAGCGCAAGGCATCCATTTCAGTGTTTGTGGCAGCGTGTCACTGTAGCGAGGGAAAAATCAATGGCTCTGCCTGTGTGAAGGTGACTTGGGTAGAGTGGGAGGCTCATGAGTGGAGGGGGGGGGGGGGGTGGGGTGGGGCAATGCAGGGGATGAAATAGTGGCCGTGTTTGTGGTCGCTGCCATCACTTACGGGTGAAGCAAGTGCCAGCCAAGCAGAAAAGAGGTCATGGCAGAAGGCGTAATTGCCATTCCTGTGAGGTAACGGATCACACCCACCTTAGGGACTCTGAATACGGTATAGAGGAATGCAAACGAGTTATATGGAGATGCATGACATAGTCCATTGATGAGCTTTATGATTTTTTGTTAATAACCGGTAAAAAAAAGAAACCATTTTTTTCCAAACTTTCAAAAGCAGTCAGGTATCTTCAATTATTAATGTTGTTTATTTAGGTGTAGCTGAATACTATTGGCTTCATTACAAAGTTGATGTCCCCGTCCATTACATTCTCATTGATCAACAAAGCAGGACTTCACTAGAAATAGAAACAGGGATATGTGTAAAAATATCCAACCCAAGCTTGAAATGTCTTGGATTTTCCTGACACTTTGTAGACACTGTATGCCCTTTCACAAAGGCTGCTTCAATTCCCTCACATCTTCGAAATAACTGACCTTTTCAAAGGTGAAGGTGTATCCCCTCACCCAGTTTGAGCATGGAACGGATGACGTGTTGATACTGGCAACCGATGGCCTGTGGGATGTCCTCTCCAACGAGGATGTGGCTGAGGCTGTCACCTGTTTCCTTGGTAACTGTGACCCAGATGATCAGAACAGGCAAGTTTCCTCCAACACAGTGAATGACATTACTACTGCGAATACTGTACTCTTTGCTTTATCTGTGAATTAAAAAAGAAAGTGACAGTACATTTTTGTAGAGAGACACATAATCAGATCTTCCCTCACTCAAAATGATGCTTTATTTCATTTTATTTTATTCACACATAAACTGTGTGGTGATGTGCTGTTATTTTTTAAATGTGTTTCCCAGGTATACCATGGCAGCTCAGGATCTGGTGATGAGAGCAAGAGGAGTGCTTCGAGACAGAGGCTGGAGGATAGCTAACGACCGCCTTGGCTCTGGAGATGACATCTCCGTGTACATCATCCCACTCCTACATGGGAACAAGCAGACCTAGCCAGCGTGGACTCAGGGGCGTTGAATTAGTGGCCTTGTGCTCTGGGAAATCCTGAGGCCTTGATGATTGTTTGAGTCTCTAAGGGCTGACAGATTCAATCTACTGACAAGAAAACAACCTGTCAACCATCAACGCCCCATTGGCAAAGGTAACAAACCGTTTTGTTTGTGGAAATGGAACATCTCAGGATGCAAGAGACCATCTTCAGTGCCACCATTTTGTAGTCTGGATTCGAAAGCTGCTGATGAACATTGTACATTGTTTGCCATTTTTATCCCAGACTTGTGCTGTCTTTGGGATGCCCTAAGAGAGTTTATAAGCATGCCAAAGTATTGGCTATTCTTTGACTTTAGTCGGGGCTATATTTATTTATTTTGAAACTTAATACAGGATTGTTAAATAAACATTCTTCATATATAGTTTTATTGTCAAAAGATAAGATTTAAATGTGAAAACATCTGTCTTTTCTTCGGATAGCTTAAGAAAATGTGCGAAAGGTAGTTTTAAATCTCCTGTTTTATGGAGAGTTTGTACAGAAATGAAATAGACTAATCAGAGTTGCTTACAAGTCATCAAGATGGTCTTCCCTCTGCAGCCAGACTGCTCTCTCTCTCCAAGTAAGAGTGGCCATCTGCCGTGTGTATATCTCCACCGACTCCAACCTAAACAGAGCTGTCAGACGCCTGGTATACTGTTATACTATGGCTCTCATTTGGAGAGAGCGGGCTCAATGCTCCCTCGAGGAGCAGGGGAGCGGTGATTATGCGGTGTATACTTAACGCTGCACTCCGAGTGGAACTGCTTAAACCATTACCCTTATTCGCATGTTGCGAAAGAACAATATTCCGTTTCAGCATTGGTAACTGGCAGTTTGGGTGCCTTTGCACGTTTAAATATTTGGACATTAATTGCCTGAATCAGAAACACCATAACAATTGGGGTATGCATCAGATTATTAGGCACAGTCCAAGTGATTTTTGTGACTAAAGAGATAGTTACAACTTTACATTTACAATGACAGTCGTTATTTAGTGTGCTCTATCAGACAGTACAAATAGAGTCAGTATTTTTTCTCAGCATGAAGTACTGTTGCATGATTGTGTTGCTCCAACGTATAATTACATAGTATGGGGTCTGATTTCTGAAAACAAAATCTATTTGCTTTAGTGTACCGTATAGATCAATCTCTGTGTTGTTTATTGAGGTTTATGTTTCATTATACAGAACAAGATAACAATGGGTGTTAAATGCCTCAATGCCTCAGTATTATGTTTTTCCGGTGATGTTCTGAAAGATGTTTTTAATGTGATTCACACAGAGCAGGGAAAATAGTAAGACAAATTGTTTCAGATTCTTTAGGTTAATATGCAATTTGGCTTTAGTCCATGAACTAATATACTTGTTATCTCACCACAGAAATATAAGAGCTGTGTAAAACAAGTTTCAGAAGGTACAGTTTGCGCATACCATACCACCACATTCAGTGCAAAATAATAAATTCTTCCCCCAACTATCTTCACAATCGTTAGATTAATTGATGCTGCAAGTGTAGGTTTTTTTTAAGTCATTGTTTTATCTGTAAAGGAGGAACAAAGCATTAAAATGTATACTGTGACTTATGTGCAAATCAATTCCATATTGGTGCCATAGAACATGTTATGTTTATGTTCATAGAACTGTTTGATTAAGAGCTGATTCTCATTTTTTATTTATTTTGTATGAATGTTTGTTTTAATTTATTAAATAATCATAAATGTCATAATGAAGATGATAGTCTTAATATGTATAGATTAATTATTTGTGTTTGTTTCTCCTGTTTTCTGTATTCTGGCTTCCTGTGAAATGAATGCTCGGTCATAAATATTTGAAGTGATGTTAGGTGAGCCAAGTGATCATTAAGATTATTTCCACTGGGGCTCCTCGTGTCTCAGTCTAAACTATTCCCGGAGACTGAGCTGTATTTATCTTACTGAGGGCAGAACATGAGCTGGATTGATGGGAGGGAAATAATGTTGTGATGCCTGACTGACTGTACAAATGAGCTTCTGCCTGGGAGAGTCTATCCAGGTGGATCATTACGAAGGAATCGCAGTCCACATGTCACTGTGAAATGTACTCAAACTCTACATCCGGGCCCAAAACACTTGGGTTCTTATCTCAAACCACAAGTTCTTCCTCCCTCTTTCGCTTACATGGATGACTTGTATTCCCTGTAAAATGCATGATTGGAAGATCAAATATTTCTCACATTGAAGAAGACTCAACACGGACTGTGTGTAATTTCAAATTGTCTGGGGGGAAATGGCAAGACTCCATTGTCTTTATACTATACCCATCCCACCACATCATCTGTCACCTTTTTACTGCATCAGGATTTTCCCCATTTCTATTTGTGCAGACTGCATCACATCAATTATGTATTGGGGTAGTAAATGACCACAGAGGAACGCCGGCCAATCGGATTTATGTGGATACGAGAAATGTGCATGTCTTATGTGAAGAGTAAATGTCTTACACATGAAAAATGGCATTTATGTAGGAGACTCAGTTTGGATTTCTTTTGCTATGTGAAACAACTTTTGTAATTATTATTAGTAAACCTTTGGATTCAACATTTGCTAAAAAAAATCGTCTCATGTCAATTGATGTAACACATTACTCCAGTAGAAATGCTTCACCTCCTCTTGAGGAGAGGAGAAGATGGAGCTGACAGTCTGCCATGGTCCTGCCCCTACTCATACCACTGGACGTCATGGTCTGAGTGGTTGTTTTCATTTACATTGAGTCCCTATATTTGCCCTCCATGCTGAGCAACATTGCAGGGGTGGGAAGGCAGAGGATTTAGGAGTGGCAGAGTGCTGCCAAGGGAGTCATCCACACCCACCCACACCCTCAGCGGGAGCCTCCAAGCCATCTGGTCAGCATAACCTAAACATGGCTACCAACATTCCAAATAACACTCGTTTGGAAAGACGCTCCTTCTGTGAGTTGGGTGGGGTGTGTGTGGAGGGAGAGATTGAGTGAGTGAATAACAGAGAGAGAGAGAGAGAGAGAAAGAGAGAGAGATGGGGGTGAGAATGGTCAATTACGACACTGTACATAAACACACTTAGTCATTCCAGAGAGTGGGTGGATTTTCAAGGTCACCACATGCTAACTCTAGGGGAGCACCAGGATTGTTGCTATGGAAAAGAAATGTTCAGAGAGGGAGTGCAACTCTAGGAACATGTTGATTTACAGCTATTATAGATCATATTTGTCACTATTTCACACACACACACACACACACACACACACACACACACACACACACACACACACACACACAATCTCCATCATACTGAATGGGGAGTGTTTTTTCCCCCCCGGATTTCAAAGTGGACCATTAGCAAAACACTTGGGAGTTAATAGGGAGGGTGTATGCAACATATCATGGCATACACATTAATTTATGACAATATGACAATTCAAACTAATAGACTTCAAATCACTGATTAAACCAGATCTTTTTCTCTTCCCTATTTCATTGATTGTCTTTTAGTATGCTGATGCTATCTCCCTGGGTAAGGTGGAGCCAGGTTTGTGCAAAAGAAAACCTTCCTCATCGCAGCCTGGCAACCAGCAAAGTCCACCAGACCAATCACTCATCTGCCTCATTCCCCTAGACTCCAGGGAGGAGATCTTTAATTACACCACGAATATAAATGTGTTTTCTCAGTTCAGTGGCCACTGTCACCACCTTCCCTCACCACCTCTGATAGTAAATGACATTTGGCCAATTGAAGGTTTCTATTAGCTCAGCTCACATTAAAAATCCAAAGGTTTTGAGAATCTCTTTGAAAAAGCGTTAGAAACTAAGTAGAAAATGGACCCCCCCCCCCCCCCAAAAAAAAAAAAATCTCGTTTCATGGGTCTAATGTACACACGAGACACTAAGGACAGGCCATTTGAAAGCATTCAAAAAATGTATGCTTTCCACACAAGGTCCAGCTTCAGCATACAGCTGCAATAATAATCGGAGCCGGCAGATTTTCCACCAGGGGTTTGGTGCAGAGGGCTCCAGTTTATGGCCTCTGGCTTTAAGAGCCCCGGACTGATTTATCTCCAGCCGGGCCAAAAGGGGAATGTCAACAGAAGACAGAGCAGGGGGCTGGGTGGACTCCATACCCGCCCCCAACGGCTTCTGTCTGCACAGTCCACTGCTTGGCCCACTGTGTGCAGTGTAGGCAAGATAGGGGAAACGGGGGGGGGTCATGCTTCCCTCCCTTCCCATTCATTACCTAGCTTCACAAGTGGGCCTGTTCGTACTTAAGGACGCCATACCATCTCCCAACTGTTCTAGATACTTTAGCAATAGATCATATGAAATTCAGGACAATGTTGAGCACTGACTTAACCGTGAGCAACACGCCTGCTGTTGAAATGCCCCCTCCCCCCGCTCCGTATCCATACCATTCTGCCGGGCAAGTCAGCTGATGGGTCACATATTGTGTACAGTAATTACTAGTTGCCTCCAGCTTGTCTATAGCCTAGCATCTGGGGTGTGGAGTGCGTGCATGTGTGCGTGTGCCGGGAATCTAGGGTTAAAGAGCTCCACGTGGATGAGGTCAGACAGACGTCAGAGGATACACATTGTGCGCATTTTTCAAATGCTGATTTCCTCCAGGACATTCATTGACCTGTGCCTCAGTCCTCACCTCAGACAGATTCCCCATAAGAAACACAAATTTGAGTCTGTCTTCAGAGATGCCTGATCCAGCCGCTCAACAAAGACCAAACATCTTTAGGAATGTGAAGTATGAACACCGGCCATCACACACACACTCAACATTTACCTTAGTGGGAAGGCAATGTGGCCACGTCACAACTCTCTTCTTAGCAACAGTACCATGACCTACATGCTTTACAGATTGGAGGCAGCCACAGAGCCTGGGGATAAAATCAAATATCTATAAAAATTAATGACCCCGTTTCACTCTCACCATCCCTTAAGGAAAAATTGTCTCAGATTTTGTAAGTTCCATAGCAAAGCACTTTATAGTGTCAGAAATTAATGAATTTAGGGCTAGGAAAAACGTTTAGAACTATTTTAAGTCATTCAAAAGTCTGCTTCGGCATGGGAATGATTGATGTGCGAATTAGTAGGCTAAGTGGACAGTGCGAAAATAACTCCATCACCCATTTAGTAAATAATGTATTAGGCACAAATAGTACAAGTTAAAACACAGAACATAATTGGTTCCAGCAACTAGATATTTATTTTCCGAGAGGATACCACACAACACCTACCGCTTCCTTAATCAAGCACTCGTGCAATGCGCACACGCGGGTGCACCCGAAACCATTCAACTGCGAACATGACCATGAATTACCGTAGCACACGTCAAATGGAAACCTGTACAGTTGTCGATGAAAAAAAAACAGACTTGGGAAAAAAATTGTAAAATAAAGTCGTTCCTTCGTCGGAAGTCGATATCCACCAGCACTAGCAAGGCAGTAGCTTGCGCAGTCATCTCCATAGCGGGCAATGTCACATCCCAACCAACAGCACAAACTACTACCTCAGCCAGTACATGGTGCACCAGGAATGCAAGTCCTTTAAAAAAAATCCTCGAAATTCAAGCAAATGGCAAATAATTGCAGTGTTGCCCTGGTTAAATCGCAGAGGTCTACTTCTTCCTTCGTCTCTCCCGCTTCCCGTATGCAGTTTTACGGCGTGCTTGAAGGCGCAATTGAAGTAGCACGATAACCCCGCCTATGGCTCCGTTGCTCTCTCCACCCCTCTACCAACCTCTCTACAATTCGCCCTTCCCCTCACATGACCTGCTACTACTCCTGTTGCTACTAGTAAGACTACAGATAACATAGTAACGATCAGATTTGAACGACCATTACAAGACCATTCAATTTGCAGTTATAATGTGACTAATAATTGTAACAATAATGGCGGCCAAAAGAAATAATGACAGTAGAAGCAGGATAATAACCGTGTCGTAGTAGGTTAGTAAAGATAGTGGTGCCATTGCATTAACAAGTTAGTTTCTAGGTTCTGGTCCCATCCATTGTATATTTAATCAGAGACCATATGAGCAATAGTTTAATTATTCTTTATAAATGAAAAACATCAAGCACCAATGGAGCACTATAAAAGTATGTGAAGCAATATTGCGGAATCATATCCCAACACATGTAGGCACACATATCTTCATAAACATATTTTCTGACACCTGAATGTCAGACACAATCCACTGATGAATTTCAGCATTAGACCGGTCAGGACTCACTGTTCCTGTTATTGTGCTACAAGATGTAGGTTAGATTTTTGAGAGCCAGCAGAAACATAAGATACTGTAACTTGGAAACTAGCTTTGTCATCTGGTATTCAATACAATGTGTGGTCATCTTCCATTCATAGGATGCCAGCTTTCAATCATCAACATTGATGCATTTGGCTACAGACTGATGGAGGGAGCAGTGAAAATGTGAAAGAATTTTACTTTATCGTATCAAACCCCGAGATTGTAGAACTTTTTTCCATTTATTTTAAACACACAGGTACAACCCTTCTCAAGCGGACTAAAGATGACATGGAATGTTACAGTAAGACCTTGCATAAAATCCTTTGTGGTCAAGAAAAGTCCTTCAAAAAGAGCATTCTTCCATCGCACATTTCTTTGTTCGCTTGTTTTTTTGTTTTTCTCCATTTCAAAGATGAATAAAGCCCAGTTAATTCATTCTTACTTACATCATTAACACGTATCACCACACACACACTGTACATTGACTCCCCTTGCAGAAATGGAAAAAAAGCACTGCAAATGCATTGTAGCAGTTAATCAACTGTGAGTCCAGCCAATGGGAATGGGTCATCAATATGTTGAGAAGCTTATGGTGATGAAGGTCAACCCCTGATCACGGGAGCGTTCAATACCATTTGCCACTGCAGTTGCTATGGGTTACGGTCCTTCAAACAGGCTTGTGGGAGATCAGAGTCCGCTCCTGTGGCGTAGTAAGGACACATTCATCTTTTTTTTTTTTCTTTATCTTTACCCCCTTCGATAGTTAAAAAGTCCTCCCTCCTCCCGATCCCTGCTTGAGGGGGTGGATGGGAGGTGGCTGGTCAGGACTCTCCATTCTGTACTTTGGACACAGGGGGCTGCATAAAGTCTTTGAAGGGCCCCAGGGCCTCCTTGAGAGCTGAACTGACCTCCGAGGAGGAACAAGTGATGCACTCCACCAGAGTGGGGTACAGTGCTATCACCTGAGCCCAGGTGTTGCCGTCCACTGGAAAAGAGAGACAGAGAGACAGAGAGAGACGGAGGAAGAAGAGGAGAGAACAGACAAACTGTATGATTCTATAATACAGAATCAGATAAAAAAAATGACTTCCATCATTAGGACATTTTGCATTTCATCTGCTTCCAAAGAGCCTCTTGACAGACCTGCAGAGCACATTAGAATCCGCTAACAGGTTCATCTGGGTTCACCTAGGCTAAGAAACTATTTAATTAGATACCGTCCTTGGGAGTTTTTTTTTTACGTAGCAGATCCCTTTGCTTATAAAGAATTAATATCCACCTTTATTTAAGTTGAACCCTTTATCCTCATATTACTCACCATTTTCTGGCTGGGTCTTTTTAAGTGAGTCCATTAGGGTGCTGACTGCTTTTAAGACAAAGATGATTTCTGTGACTTGTTGCCTGGAGGGGAGATAATGAGAAGATCAGGCTGACAGGATCTAATCTAGCCTGTTTAATATTTGGCTTGACGATTAGCACACATGGCATCAACTCAGACAAAAATGACACGCAGCCGTCTGACGTGCCAACATGGGGGGGACGAAAAGAAATGATGGGAGGAAGGGGGAAAAAAACAGTACAGGCGAGAAGGATGCAAATGGCATTAACCTGAGCAGATGGCAATCAAGCTTCATCCTCTGTGCACTGAGAAAGACACAGTGAGAGAGCTGTTATGCTAGTTTGTGTCTGCACCACATTGCACGCACATTAGCGCACAAATACACTCACTCTCTCACTCTCTCATTCACACACACACATATATATAACTACTAGCACGCGCACATACACACACACACACACATTCCTATTCATACACACACACACACACACACACACACACACACACATACACACACACACACACACACACATACACTCCTAATCACGCACATCTGCAAACACTCTCACAGACATCGACTGTAAGTACCCACAGTAGGGGATATTCAGTGCTGACAGCCAGTAGAGCTGCAGTATCTGACATGAGACAGCTGCCTGAGGGCAATGCCAAAGTACTTACCTCTGCATCAGCCCAGTTCTAGCTAAGGGTGTATATATACATTATATATATGTATATAGATTTATATGTGCATGTATGGGGAGTTTGTGGATATGAGTCAGTGCCAGAGGAGAGTATATGTGGGGAGATGAGTGTATGCAGTACCAATGTGTCTGCATTATGTATGTGTATGTGTGTGTGTGTGTGTGTGTGTGTGTGTGTGTGCGCTTGTGCGCGTGTGTGGGTGTGTGTGTTGGTGCATGCATTACGATATGGATACATGACAGTAGATTGTGACAGTTTATGTTTCATATGTTTACGTGGCCTTTAAATGTGTGTGTGTGTGTGTGTTAAGCAAAGATTCTAGGGCGCTCTATAATCTTTGGTGTAAAGCATTGATGTACTTGCACAGAATTCAGTGTACGTTTGTGTTTATTGATGTCTGGAACTTAAAAAGATGAAGAGAGTGTGTGACTAGTACATGATGTTCACTTCTATGGAATCCAGTTTATGTGTGCCTGTATGTCTTCTAAAGCTTTGTGTGTGTGTGTGTGTGTGTGTGTGTGTGTGTGTGTGTGTGTGTCTGTATGTCTTCTAAAGCTTTGTGTGTGTGTGTGTGTGTGTGTGTGTGTGTGTGTGTGTGTGTGTGTGTCTTCTAAAGCTTTGTGTGTGTGTGTGTGTGTGTGCGCGCGCGCACACATGTGTGTGTGTGTATGTGTGCGGCATATATTTTATGAACTTGCATGTGGCCTGTCTGTGGACACAGCAGAATAGACCCATATACCCAGAGCAGGACAGGACAGGGCATGGCATGGCGGTGGCTCACCTGGGCAGTGGGCAGCGGCCGCTCAGCCTCTCGTCCTCCACGTAGCGCCGCAGCACGTCCTGCGCCCGCTGCAGCAGCACGGAGAGCGCCATGCGCGAGATGTAGCCCTCCTGCGGCGTGGACGCCTTGTTGCTGAAGGAGAACTGCAGCAGCGTCTCGAAGCACACCTTGGAGAAGTCCTCCCGCATCCGGATGTCGATCTCGGCTTCTGTAAGCCGCGCAAAAGTGCGGGCAGGGAATGTTGCAGGGAATGATGTTGTCTCAATCAGACACAGTATACAGTACAAAAATGGGACGTGGAGTACAAAACCACAATGCCCTGGCTCTGCACACAAACTGAAATACTTCACAGCTTGAAATTCAGAAGATAATAGACAGCAATATCCACATCAAAAGCAGCATCGTAATAAAGAGGCTGTTTAGATGTGCTTTTGGCGGTATTCATTTTACGCTGCTCACCAGTGAACGAAGAAGACTGCGAGTGGATGGAGCCTTTGTTGAGCATCGTCATGATCTGGCCAACGAAATCTTTCGGGATGAAGTTGGCGAAAGGCAAAATCTCTGAGCTGATCAGCTGCACCACCTATGGATGACAGCACCAGGGTAATATGTAAATGTACAGAGAGTCATCTTTCCAAGAGTTCTTCAATGGTACAACGGTGAAGCCGATGAGAAGTCGGCACAAAAGGTCAAGTCAATGTGGAGACAATACCTCAACATCGACTGCTTCATTTTTCTGGAACTCCTGGATGGACAGGTTATCTGGAGGCGAGCTGGACAAAAGAAAAGACAGGGCACGCTGCAATAAGCTTGTGCAAGCCCAACAATGGAATCCAACCCGTGCTGCAGCCTATTGTGTTCAGGCGCTTTGCTGGTTACGAAATACAGTATTGTTCAGGTTCACCTGTGGCGGCTCACATACCTTTTGGTGAACAAGAAGTCTTCGAAGGCGCCGGCGAGCTCTGGCCACATGGTGTCGAACTTGCCGGAGGAGGCGTGTTGGCGGGCGACGGGGAGGCCGATGGAGAGCACTTTGAGTAGCGAGGAGACGGCCAGCTTCCAGGTGCTCTCCGCAGGGCAGGCGTACTTCAGGCCCAGGGGCATCCGTAGTGTCTACAGAGGAGGAGGGAGGGAGAGAGAGAGAGAGAGAGAGAGAGAGAGAGAGAGAGAGAGAGAAGAGAGGAGAGAGAGAGAGAGACAGAAAGAGAAAGACAGAGAGAGAGGAGAGAAAGAGAGAGAAAAAGAGATACAGAAAGAGACAGACAGAGAGAAAGACAGTGAAAGAGGAGAAGAGAGAGAGACAGAGAGCAAGAGGGAGAGAGATGTGAGTGAATGTAAATGAATATAACATAAAAAGAGGGAGGAAAAAGAGGTGAGAGTCAAATAAGGCAAACAGGGCACTCAATACAACCAAATAAACAGGCGAGGCCAAACCGATAGACAGACAATAGAAAACAAGTCATGGAGGAGGGGGCGGTGAAGAGACGGAGGACACACACACACACACACACACACACACACACACAGCAGGCCAGCAGGGCTCAGACACCACAGCACCAGGGTCACTGAGACAGCGGAGCCACGGCGCCAGGAGCCAGGAGCCCGGCCGAGGGACAGCGGGGCGTGCGGCCCAAAATAACTGGGGCATTAGTAACGCCGCCGAGAGGGAGGCTCCCCTGATCTGCTGCCGCCGCTGGGTGTGGCGAGGCGAGGCGGTGCGGTGCGGCGCAGGCCCCTGCTGTGTGCCCCCTCTCCACCCTGACATCCAGCATGGCCTTTCCCACGCCTCTGGACATCTGCTGTCCCGCACGTAGTGATTTTACCGCTTCTGGCTACCACCCTCCGACTCCAAACGCCGCGCACATGCAGTAATAACAGCAATTAAACTGACACAGCTGTATCTGTATGAGTGCTGCGTGTGTGTGCGTGTGTGTGTGTGTGTGTGTGTGTGTGTGTGTATGCGCCACTCTGTATCATTATGCTATGAATCAGTGCCCTTTGTTTTGTGGCCTTTTGTTAGGACGACAGGAAACGCATGCTGCTTGTTAAACGGGCAGCCTATATACGCCGTAAAGGCGGTGGAAAGGAAGCTTACCTTGATGATGTTTTGCAGAACCTTCTCGTTTATGACCGCCTTGTGGCAGGCAGTCTTGTGGTACAGGTCCACCACTACTTCAAGGGACCTCTCAGCAAAGGGCACATAGTTTAAGGCCACCCATTCAGCCTGTGGGAAGAGAACCAGAGAGCAAAATGGAGAGGGAGAGACAGATTAGGGGGAGGAGGGATGGGAGCGGGAGAGACAAGAGAGAGATAGGGAGTCTAGCGTTTGTAAGTGTTGACTTTGTTTCTGACAGGACTGAATAAAACCCATATACCTTCAAGTGCTGATAGGGCAAAACAAAACAAAAAAACAAATAAAATCAGTGAGGTGGCACAGATTTAAAACCGCAAAAAGCATGCAAACGAAGTCAAGACCAAAAAAACCCATAAAGTAAAGTCCACAATGTACAAGAGTGAGAATGTGTTGTGACGGGCAGAAAGAGAGAGAGAGAGAGAGAGACAGCACAAAATAAGAACGACAAGCAGACAAATACACAGGCAGAGGGTGAGACCGAGAGAGAGACACGGACACATGTGAGTGATGAAGGAGAGAGGAGGAAGAGGAGGATGACAAGAGAAGGTGAGATCCCTCGACTAGCAGTGTTACAAAATTCAGCTAAGCTTGTGTAGCTAGAGTGGGGCTGACGGAATGGGGACTCACCGGTGCAAACAGTTGGATCTAAAGTGAATCCATTGAGTAGTACAGAAAACAGAATGAGAGAAGAGTGAACAACCGTTAACGCCTTCACTGGCCTCCGCACATTATCCAGTGCTAGTGTGCTGTGTGTGTGTGGTACTGTGTTGTATTGGGCTGTTAGAACGACTGACTGCTTGCTGACTGTATAGAATAGAGACTGATGCACAATGGATTTAAACATAACAGACACAGACATAGAGAGAGATATGGGTCTGGCCACTGGGTCTGTTGTTAACATCAGTTTACACAGTGCATTGCTGCAGCAAGTCAATTATGTCAATATTCACACAGCTACCATTCGCACCACTGAATGAAGACCACTCAATATTTAGAAGAGGCAAAGCAGAGAATTAAGAATGGTCATTTGGCATGCAACACTGCAACGGTGATGACACTGCAAAGCCGTGGGAGAGAGCATGGAGCTCTGGTGGCACCGGGTGTGGAGAACGTGCCCTGGTGCTGAGACAACCAGGAAGAGGAACCGAAAAGAGCCGGTAACCAAGGATCACATCAGCTCCAAGTTTCATCAGGGATGTGGCTTTTTTTTTGTCTACAAATCCAGACACGTTTAACTGATCCATAGCTTGCCCAACACTTACCAGCAACCAAGGCCAGTAAACCAGGGATCGTGCCAACTCAAAGGTTTCATCAAAGGATGTGGCTTTTTGTCTACAACTCCAGGCATGTTTAACGGATCCATAGCTTACCCAATACTTACCCTCGAGGGATTTTAAGAAGTACTCAATTTACGTCTAAGAGGCAACTACCTATTCTAGCTTCCACATGAACAGCTACCGGTGGTTTTGGTCACAGAGAGATGCAGTACAGTACAGTACACATCATCTGACAGGCAACACAACACATACAGTACACTATTGCGAGGCACGGAGACACAAATAACACACTTAAGGTAATGTAAAGGGCAAGGAGAAAGGGGGACACTGGCGAGAACACACACACACACAGGCAGGCGCACACACGTACGCACATACACACATACGTACGCACACACACACACACACACACACACACACACACACACACACACGTACATGTACAAGTACGTGCGCGCACACACACACACACAGTCACACACAGTCACACACAGTCACACACACACGGCCTCTAAATATCTGACATAAAGAGAGACCAACAGCACCACGGTGCCACCCACCTGGTTGTATTTGGCATTGGCCACGTGTTTGGTTTCCAGTTTGCCGTACTGCGGAGGCTTACAGGAGAACTCCACAAACAGCAGCAGCTGCTCAAAGATGGCGGGGTACATGACCTGCAACGTCTCGGGCCCCACGCAAATGGCCTGCGGTGGACAAGGAGACGACTCTTTAAGTACAGACATCAATAACATACCCATCCATACAGTACATACATACATACATACATACAAGAGGATACTCCCAGGGTGAGCATTCCTAATGCTGTATGTATTTTCACACGACGCCCTACACAGTACAATTTACAGGCAGGGAGTGTGGGAACCACAGGACAGCTGGGAAAGGCGCTCAAAGTGCAGCTGGTCCAGTGGAGGGGTCATCATAACCACCGGATTCTTTCTTAGTGATAATAAATCAGTTGCTAGGCCTCTGTGTCGGGCTGTGAGAGCACGGAGGCTTGCGTGGGGGGGTGGTAAAGGTGTGTTTGTGTGCATGAATGTCTCACCGTGAGTCAAGTTTTATGTTTGTGATGGCATTTGTGACCGTTTATGTGTTCTCACAGATGCACTTGCCTGTGCATGTGCAGGTATGTGGGAACCAGGGGATAAGGATTTAGTTAGCTTCCGTCAGTTAGCATCCGAGTTGGCCGTCACCATGTTTAGACATGGCATCCGACGTGCCACATTTTCTCAGTCAAGCCAATGATTGGTGGCGCATTACTAAAGGACAGTACACCATGTTGTCTATGAGTATCAACAGTTTCCAGGCTGTCAATCCACATGGACGACATCATATATGGCATCTGAAAGACTTGTTCTGTGAAAATGTGGCCGGTAGTGAGCGATTACATGACGACCAAAGGGACTCAAAGGGATCAGTTACTTCAATTTCTCAAACGCTTGCACGCTTGCGCGCGTGCCTGCATGCGTGCGTGCATCTTTATGTCACTGTGTGTGTGTGGTGTGTGTGTGTCTGTGTGGTGTGTGTGTGTGTGTGCGTGTGGGCACCTTCTGCAGGACGTCGAGGGCGGTGAGCACGGCCTCCTGCAGGCTGGTGAGCACGGCCTCGGTGTAGGAGGGCAGGATGAAGGGCGAGGCGTCGGAGCTGATGGGCACGGAGACGGCGCCGTGCAGGATGACGCCCAGCTTGCGCAGGTCCTCCATGCTGAAGCCGCCCTTCACGTGCTGGTAGAGCGCCGGGAAGATCTGCACCAGCGCCGTCAGGAAGGGCTGGCTGGGGATGAACGAGGGCTTGTCGGTGCCGGCCGGCGGCGGCCGCGTGCACTCCGTGCCGGTGCGGTACCACGTGTTCCACGCCGACCACCACAGCGCCGAGTCGTCCAGCTCCTCGCCGCCCGGCGGAGGGGCGGCGGGCGCGGCGAACTGGGCGCTGTTCATGTAGCGCTGGGCCAGGCGCTCGGCCAGCGAGTCGGAGCGCTGCAGGGGCCTGCCGGGACCGTCCGCCAGCACCGGGGGCACACCCATGGCCGCCAGCGTGTCGGGCTTGACGGTGTCGGCGTCCTTGACGGGCGTGACGATCTGCAGGATCTCCTGGAAGCTCTTGAGAGCGGCCAGCGAGACCTCGTTGTTCTTGCTGAGGGCGGCCGACTGGATGTGGTCGAGCAGCACCTCCCAGGCCTTGAAGAAATCACCTGAGGGAGGAAGGACCGGCGGGAGCAGAGGAGGAAGAAGAAAAAAAAAAAACATGAAAACATATTGATCAAATAAAAGCACATTTGAGCTTATGTGCTCAAGGTTCTCCAGTTTTTCCTGATCCCCACTGTGGTAGTGTCTGCTTTAGGGGGTTTAAGTTGACACTGGGCTCTGTAAAATGTCTTATTCATACGTCATGGGGCTATATAAATAACATTTAACTGAATTGAATTGAATCCCACACGCTTTGCTTTCTGTCACCATGTATGGGACCTTCACCCCCACCCTTGGGCCAGCAGCACCATCTGTCTCCACCCACCGAGCTGCTGCAGCGGGTATCTCCGCGTGTTGAAGATCCGCGCCACCCCAGCCAGGGTGAGCACCCAGGTCTCGGCCCACTGCTTCTCCGCCGTGTCCCGGGAGTGGTGGATGAGGATGTTCCCGCCGCCCGACTCGATCTTCTCCTTGTCGGCCGTGGTGGAGGACTTCCTCACGCAGTCCAGAAGATGGAAAAGCACCTGGATACAAGGCCAACACACACAGTGAGTGAGTTTACACTGACCCGGTGAGTGCTGATTAGCTTGGCTAAAGTGAAGGCATGCAAATTGGAGTGGGCGGGTGGGTGTGGGGTGGAAGAATATGTGATTCTAGGACAAACGGGGCATCTTCAGAAAACTAAATGGAATATTGATTAGCTAGGCAAAGGTAAAGTAATCGGAGAAATGGACAAATCAGACAGGACAATAGAGCAAGGGAGTCTACCAAAGACAAAATTCTCAGCCACTTCCTGTTCAGTTCTAGCCTGGCTAGCGCCACCACTTCTCAATGAGACGTGGTCTGGGAACCAAACATTCCTTTTCTCGTATTTGAAAAAATGCCCAGATCCGTTTATTTGGCGCCACGGATGTCTATCAAATGCGTCTGTGCATAGCTCATCATCGTCTTGCTTTCCCCCCTATTCTGTAATTGGTCCCCTATCTGAGGCAAAGATTAGGGCGGTGGTTTCCAGGCCGCCTTAGCAGCATGAATCAAATTGCGCGCAAGGCAGCATGGGAACACCCAGGCTAGTTCAGTTCAGTCAACACTACGTGATGCACGTGCTCCCGTGGCTTTGGTGCTCCTGGTCAGTTCCAGGAGGGGTCGGTGGGCTCCCTTACCTTCCAGACCACGATGTGCCAGGTGGGCTGTTGCAGCAGCGTGCCGTGGGCGGCGATGGTGGAGAACAGCGTCTGGCCGGCGCTCTTGCGGACGGCGGGCCGCGGGTCCACGCACAGCTCGCCCAGCTTGGCGTAGAGGCAGAGCCAGAGGCAGTCGAAGGGGGGCGCCGGGTGGAAGGGCCGGTTGAGGGGCTCGCCCTTCTCCTGCGCCTGCTTCTGCAGCAGCGCCTCCTCCCGCTCCAGCTCGTCCGTGATGGCCTCTCCCCGCTGGAAGAAGTAGTCCGAGATGTTCCACTACAGGGACACGAGGAAGAGGGAGAGAGAGCAGTTAGATGACTCACCACTCATTGGATGACTCATGACTCACAAACTACATAATTTTGTACAGCACTTTCCGGTGTATTAGCCCCATTGTGTATAAGGCGCAGGACAGTGTTTTATACAAGTTAAAAAAAAAAACCAAACCATATTAATATCATATCAACTGCTCCTGTGCATTAACCTCATAGCTGAAGACATTTTGCAAAATCAATGTATAAGCTGCAGGCTAATAGTTGGGAAATTACGGGTAGTGTGTTTTTTGGTGCTAGACAAAAATGGATTGAAAGTGAATGCAGTGTTTTGCAGTTCCCACAAAAACAACGTTGTTCCTTTTACCAGAAGGCCAATGGAGGTGAGGCTAATGTTGAGTTCCTGGTTCTGAAGACCAAAGCTGCCAGCAACATCCACTACAATCTGGAGGCATGTGCAAGGCATGGTGGGTAGGAAGTCAGTTACCACCAACTGCAGGCACTGGAAGGATGTTCGAATTAAGGACTCTCTGAAATACAACATTGGCATTGTAAGCATACTTTGAAAGAAAAGCTTGGCTAGTGGACGTGCTAATGTGATTCTAATTATGTGTCACATAAACACTCAAATGTGTAATTTCCTCAGATTCTTTCCACATTTCACCTGAAATCTGAGGCGAAGATTTAAAACTTGCCTGATGACGATTAAGCATACTGTCAGTCTAAATTGAGCTCCGTGGAAACATTAACAAAAATGTAATCCATCACAAGAGGGACCTAAATTACTGTTTGGAAAACTAGCACGACAAGGCATATCATTAAATCTTGGCGGTGGTCGCATATCACTAATTGATGATGCTGGCCGCCTTAGCCTTTCCTGACCACAGAAACGAGGTCATCGTCGACGACCGCAATTCCATCCGACTCCGGCTCCACTCCGGGCACTGGTCCACTCACCCTTGGTCGTTGCGGATTGCTCCGATGACCCCGAGCACCAGGGGCCACCCGGGCCCCAGGCTGTCCCCCTGACTCTGCAGGATCTGCAGCACACACTCCAGCTGCTTCTGCCTAATGTCCGCGTGGAGCACGTTAGACAGCTCCTTCAGAGGGTTCAGCAGCAGCAGCTGCAAACGCTGGGGGGAAGGGGGGCAAACACACATATAAACACACAAGCACACACACACAGTATACACCTACACTCACACACACACACATGTGCACATGCACACACACACAGTATATACGTACAAACATGCACACACACACAGTGCTACATGCACATTCACATACATACACACGCACATGTGCACACGCATGTGCACACGCACATATGCTCGCGTGCGCACACACGCACACAGCATACACGTACATGCATGCACACACGCACACACATCGTACTACATGCACATTCACATACATACACACGCACATACACTGTATGTGCGCACACACACACACACACACACAGCATACACGTACGTACAGTACATTGCATGCACACACACACACACCGTACTACATGCACATTCACATACATACACACGCACATATGCACGCACACGCCCACACACACACACACACACACACACACACTATGCAATAATGTATTAAGGGGAAATTTATGCATATAGGCTTAACGAGACTGAGAGTGAAATGAGAGAATCCAGACAGTGAACAGCCACTAAAGACTACCACATCAATTATTCATGACCACTATTCATGAGAACTAGAGTCAAACTCCGGGCAAGTTTCAAATGTATGTCTCTGAGCAGTGAGAGAGAGTCTGTTTCAGGAACTTCAAACATCTGAAATCAGTGAAAATCACCAGGGGCAGGTGAATAGTTCTACGTAGGCCTGACCAAAGACAAAGTCAATTCTGGTCTAGACAGTACCTGGTTCTGGGACAGGGGAGGCTCGTGCTTGTAGGAGAGGCCTGCTTTGATGAGAGAGGTCACGGCCTCGGCCCCCCACTCCCTCATGCGCGCGTTAGGGTGCTGACAAACCTACGAGAGGAAGAGAAGAAGCACAGAAAACAAGGGTATGGAGTGTGTAGAGACACACACACACATACACTTACAAAGATACAGACACCAGACACAATACGCATGGAAATGGTACAAACACATAACAGAAAAGACAAAACAAGAAACAAGAGGACACTCAAGAGACACAACACAAAAACATGAAGAAGCATACATTGAGATGTTGTGATAGCAGCAGACACAGAGAAAAGAAGGCAAACAAAAACAACAACACAGGGAGTTTATAGAGTGATGGGACTCAACAAACAGCAAACAGAAGAGATTTTAGACAGACAGACAGACATACGGGCAGACAGAGAGACAGACATCAAACTGAGAAACATCTTTCAAGAGCCATTTTCCTTGGGGTGCCCTCCAGTCTGTGATGTGGGCAGAAGGGAATGACTGACACCCAGTGACAGAATCAGCTCACTTGTCATTGTGGCAGGTAAATAAAATCAGGGGAGACTCTGGTGTGCCATCTCATTTCTTAGTGCAACACAGTGGGCTTGGTGACAATTTCACAAGTGATTGATTGTACACAATGATTTAGAGTGCTGGTGAATCATTCTTTTCTGGAAAGAATATCAAAAGCAGGCGCACAATTCTGCAACTTCAGAGTAGGTCTGGTTGTTAATAAACAATGACATGTAATAACTACATTGTGTCATGACTGGCAATTTGAAGTGAAAACTGATATGGAAAAATCACATGCTGAAAACATTTTTTATTTTTTTGCCGAAGACATTCCATCAAATGGAAACAGGCCATAGCTGGCTAAGCCTGCTTGTTTTCCATGTCCACGTAAGAGATTGGGAAGAGATTCTGGTCTTACCTTCTGCACAACCGACATGAGTGCAAAAGAAAGAGAGAGACAAAGAGACAGTATGAAGACCACCAGCATAAAGAAAACAATCACAAATTCTCCAAAACTGACCAAAACACCTTTGCTAATACTGGCCGCGTTTCCCAGATTCGTTAAGAAGCTTTTAAGTGCTAAGATCTTCTTAGAAGCAGTCTTAGACCGTTCTTAGAGTGCTCCTAAGAAGATCTTAGCACTTAAGAGCTTCTTAACGAATCTGGGAAACGCAGCCAATGACTGTATGCGAGTACAAAAGTCAGTTGAACAGGAGCTTCCATCAATGGATATTGAACCCAACCATATGAATATCACACAAGGATGAAGTTGACTTTGACTAATAAGCACTACTGTATATGAATGTGTAATAAGGTGTGAGCTTTAGGCTTTAGATATTAGGCTTCCCTCAACTATATCAAACACATCTCTTTTTTGATGAGACATGGAGAGCATGCACTCACACACACACGTGCACACACACATGTGCACACACACACACACACACGGCTGCTGAAAGAGCTCACCTCAAGGAGATGAGCCGTGAGGGGTCTCCACAGAATCTCGATGCGGTCCATGTTGACCAGCCCCGTCTCCAGCAGCTTTGCCACTGCAAACAGGGAGGGCTCCTGGGGGCACAGCACAGAAGAAAGGCAGCAGGTGAGTTTAGATGACCGGTACAATTACTACAGAAGCTTAGATGCTTGTCAAAGGAAATTAACTAGTGTCTTCTGCTCATACCAATGAGGCACCTTGTGTCTAACCAACTGAATGGCCTTTGCGCAACAAATACATCATGCTGTCATTGACTTCAGCGTAAAACAGTGACAGAGGAATTAGTGTGAATACATTAGCACACATAAAAGAAAGGCAAATAGCAGCACACTGATCATTTCACAGTTCTTTTTCCTGCAAATCAGTTAAAGCTCTATTCCCACTAACCTTGTTATTTCCATAGGCCATTTCCATAGCTTCCATTGACAGAGAGCAGAGGGCATTTATTAGGTGGTGAAGGGATACATCATCCAAGTACCTAAAGACACACATCAGACACGTTAGCCAATACAACAGGCTGCTAGTATATACACAAGCAACTCTTAATGAAGTGGTGCTTACTGTGAGCTCTCAAACAGCCTGGACAGGATGTTGGATATGACGGGCAGGTCAGTCATCACAGCTGTGGTCAGCACCTGGGTAATTGGGAAAGAACATTGCAGTCAGGTGAGTTGTGCAGACAACACAGCAGTAATTACTAAAAAGCAGAATTACTGTGAGTTTGGAATCAACTACATCTGTGATCGGCTAAGGGTGACTTAAAGGCTGATTTAAAGGTTGACTGGGCACAGTAGAAAACATCAGCTGACTCCAGAGATGTGTGCAGTGGACGCGCATAATGGTCTGGGCCTGACCGGCTCTGTTCTGGTTGAGTAGAGGTCAGACCGGCTCAGCGCTGGCAAAGGTCAAAGGTCAAAGGGACTCACCGTGCTGGGGCCCTCCACCGCGCGACCCGGCTTCAGCACGCCGCCGACCCCTGGCTTCAGACCCAATATCCACACCAGGTGCTGCAGAGAGGGAGGAAAACAAAAAGACATTTGAGGAAGACTGAGAGAAGATAGGGGATGGAGGTGTTGTGCTAGTGGTACAACACACAACCTGCAAAGAGACAAGAGAGTCGGACTGAATTGAAAGCCCTGCCATAGGTCTTCCTTGTGCATGTGTGTGTGAGTGTAGACGTGTGTCTGTGTGTGATGATGATTATACAAGTCAAGCACCCGGTGAACAGCAGCACTCTATGGAGATTCTTGAAGCACACATACATTTCTTTTCAGGGCCAAAATGCCCGACCACAGGGCTCGATAGTACCCCTCGTGGAGTAAAAATGTGTGTGTGTGTGTGTGTGTGTGTGTGAGCACATGTGTGTGTGTGTGTGTGTGTGTGTGTGTGTGCAACACACCTGGAGGGTGGCGAGGACCAGCTGCCAGGAGGTGCCCAGCACAGCGCCGTGGCAGTGCGCCAGGTTCAGCAGCGTCCGCATGCACTGGATGTTTTTGGCTGTGAGCTGAAACGGAGAAGAAGAAGAAAGCCGGAGAATTCACAATTCAGCCCGAAAGCCAACTTCCTATAACCCCCGCAACCGCCCTCCTAAACACGCCGTTTCTGATATATCCCCAAAGTACATTTCAAACAAACATAAGGACATAGATGAAGTGCCACAGTCTAGTCACGTCTCTGACTATTGGGCGGTCGAGGTCGAGGTCGTAGTACGGCCGTAGTAGGGGGCAGCTTACTCACCACCACGGTGCCCTGAGGCTGGACTGTGAGGGGCTGACCTACTGCCACCACCTGCTGGTGGGACTCGCTGGAGGGGCTGATGATCTGCACACTCTGGCCCTGGATGGAGTAACCTGGGAACACATGTTGAATTCATTTACTTGAATCCACCGATTGAATTTCTAACAGAGAAGGTCTAAATATTTTCAGAAGAGGTTTCAGTTCATTGGATACATAAAAGCGTCGCCTACGCCACGCCACACAGGAAAACAGAGCAGAATTTTGCCAGCTGTTTAAGATTTTCCTTTTGATAACCCTGCCAGTTGTAGCCCACTGACAGTTAGTCTGAACAATGTGCTCCAAGGTGCCACATATCAATGCAGCGATCTATGCAAAGAGTGGTTGATATTTAGAAAGACACAAGACACACACACACACACACACACACAGACACAGACACAGACACAGACACAGACACAGACACAGACACAGACACAGACACAGACACACACACACACACACACACACACACACACACACACACACACACACACACACACACACACACACACACACACACACACACACACACACACACACACACACACACACACACACACACACACCTCAGATACTGACTTGCAGCAGAATGCATACGCCACAAGAGGGCATCACAGCACCACAGAAAACACAGTCAAACCACCAAACCCTGTCAGCGATACAAGTCTAACATTTGTCCTACACTACACACCAACAACACACTATAAAACACAACTCATTTATACCATCCCAAACACGTTGCAGATGCCGAGAAGGTAAACAGATGTCAGCATTAAACGCCACACTCCCGGCAGATCGTACACGTTTTGAGCCATCAATCTGCGCTTGATCGGCAATCACGTCGGGCTAATTAAGACGGCACGCCCACAGCACGACGCTCTCCGAAGTGCAGCGTATGCGCCGAGTGAGTGGCGGTAACGACACGTTTGGGCGTCTTGATGAATTCGTAGCCGTACATAATACGCCTAATGAGATTTGCACAGCGGCCCATTTACACGTGCCGCCAGTTTAAGTGATGTGACTTTATCACGCGGGCGCTTCCAGAGTTAACATCATTTCTCCACATGAAATATTTAAGAGGGGGATTCTGTCTGTGTGTGCCTGTGTGCAGAGATAGATAGATAGAGAGAAAGTGAAAGTGTGTATGTGTGTGTGTGAGAGAGAGTATAAGTGAGAGGGAGGGAGGGGGGAGAGAGCGAGAGAGAGGGAGGGAGAGAGAGGGAGAATGTGAGAGTGTGTGTGTGTGTGAGAGAGAGAATAAGTGAAAGAGAGAAAGGGAGAGAGCTCGCTGAGGAGTGTGAGAGTGTGTGAGTGAGAGAGAGAGTGTGCGTGTGTGTGTGTGTGTGTGTGTGTGTGAGAGAGAGCGAGAGAGAGAGTGAGAGAGTGAAAAAGAGAGCTGAGGAGTGTGTGTGTGTGTGTGTGTGAGAGAGAGAGAGCACCAAGGCGAGAGGTAGACTTCCCCAGACACGAGAATCCTGCTGTGACTAATTAGCGCGGGAGCAGCAGGCGTAGCGGCGCGCGGCTTAATGACACCTAAGTAACAGATCAGACGGCTCCTCAGGGCTGCCGGTGCCTGTGCACACATCATTTGGCAAAGTCAAACTAAACCAGGAACACACCTCAAGACAGCAACACGGTCTATTTGGGCATCTATGACACTGCATAAAAACACTACATGCTCAGCAAAAAAAGAAATACGGATATCCACAGCACGCAGTGTTTTGTGTTACAAATTCAAGCCTATTCGAGGTACGGGTCAGGTCAGGTCATATGTAAGAATACACACTTTATGCTGCGCAGTCTGAGGTCACTGTTATGAGATCGAGCATGACCAACCCTGTGTGGTCCTTCACACTGTCAAGCCAGTTGGAGATTATGCTTGGGATCCCCTAAGCATATCTAATAACTGTTTGATACATAATCTGTCTTTGTTGTGTAAATGTAAGATGTGGACAGTGGCAGTTCCAGGCAGAGGTGGACCACACACAGACACCCACAAGTCATAATACACACAATGTGGTATGGGCATGTACTGTAACTATGCACAGACCCACACCCACCTACCCACAGGTATACACGAATGTGCATATAACACACACACACACACACACACACACACACACACGTGCATATCCAATATACAGACACAGACACAGACACAGACACAGACACAGACACAGACACAGACACAGACACAGACACAGACACAGACACAGACACAGACACAGACACAGACACAGGTCTGGCTCACTCTTGTTGGAGAGGTTGGCTGCGTTGCTGCTGAGGACGGTCAGGGCATAGTGCGGGGGCAGGGAGGCCTTGCAGATGGCCGTGATGAAGGCGTCGCGCGGCGTCACCAGGCCCAGGCGCCCACACAGAGAGGCCATGGTCAGCTCCGCCTTCAGGATGTTCTCTGTGGCCGTCTCGTCCGTACTGGGGCCCCGGGGAGAGACACAGAGGAGGAGAGCACAAGAGGTCAGGCCCATCAGTCAAAACACCCTTGGGCTGGGCACATATTGGAAACAGAGAAAATAATGCGCAATACAAACTCTAAAAATCAAACTTTAAAGCATTGCAAGTCTGACTTGTCTGACTCATGACTCGGGGAGGGTATTTTTTTATTTCTTTGAAATGTCAGTATTGGGCATTCTCAGGGCTTAGCGAGAACTTGACAGTACAAGTGGCGTGTCGAAATGGAGCTTAGATCATTTGATCACTAAATCACATTAAGACAGCCATATCAGTCTAACACAAGTGCCTTGAGGAGAGGCAATGAAAGCAGCCGGGCTGTTTTGATATATGTCAAGTCTAAGAGGCTGGAAAGACTTCTCTGAAGAGGATTCATGTTTCATTAGGAAACACTCTCAGCTATAAAGGCAGGCAGAGTTGCAGGGTGCTGACTAAAACAAAATGCTCCTCCTGTTGTGAATGGTTATAGCTACAGTATAGTTATTTAGCAGACGCCTTTGTCCAAAGCGAATGACCAAATGGACATGAAATGGAGAGCTACCTGGCGTCCAGCAGCAGGGAGAGGGCAGCCAGCAGGCCACACCAACACGCGTTCACCATCTCCTCCCACACCTGATGTGCCACTGGGGGGAAACGAGACAAAAACACACTTCAGTGGCCTGACATAAATGGACAGTTAGGCTGATTGACATGTTTAACTAGAATTTTATTTGTTAACTATTAGCAAATAGGGTAAACACACACTGGATAAAAAAAAAAATTCTGCATTTTTAATATTTAACATGCTGTTGCAATTCCTACAGCTAGAGGTCAGCATTGTGCTTTGAAACACACTTCCTTTTCCCATACTTATACTGAACAACTGACTGTTGAGTGTCTTTATGACATATGCTCTCTATTCAGATATACACCTGGCTATTGGAATAACATTACTCTGGTTAGCAAGTTACATATTCTAACGTCATCTTTTGTGGTTTGTCATAAGACCAAGTACAACATGCAACATACAGTAATTTCCTGTGCATAAGCCTCATTGTGTATAAGCCGCAGAGCAGTGTTTCATGCAAGAAACAAAACCATATTAATACCATATTAACTCTCCCCGTGTTTAAACCTCACAGTTGAAGATATCTTGCAAAATCAATGTATATGCCGCCGCTAATAGTCGGGAAATGACGCTAAACATTTCATTCTAAACGGGTGCACACAGCCAGTCCAGCAGGAGGGCTCTCTCTCACTCACGGGGTTCCTGGGGGGCGTCCTGAGAGGCGGGCGCTTCGGGGCCTTCCTGCAGGGCGGCGGCCTCCTCCTCCTGCGCCAGCTCCCTCTCGATCATGGAGGTGATGCCCCGCACCAGGTCCAGCAGCGCGCTGAAGGCCACCGACATGGCGTAGCCCTCGGGGATGGAGGGCGGCTCCACCTTGTCCAGCATCTCCAGGCTGGTGAGAGAGAGAGAGTTGGAAGGACGTTCGTTTGATAGATCTGATTATGTTCTGGGTCTTGTTGCTTGAGAGTATTGAAATCAGAACTCATGTCTTAAGATGTTCGTTGTCATACTGTATGTAGGTCATATCCTTATGTTTCTTATTATGTGTCCATGTGCTTACAGTCAAAATGATGGTCGAATAGAAAAATTCCACATGACAGGACTGTTTTTGTTTCATTCTGTTCTTGTACCACTACTGAGTATATATTTGCGTGACTGTCTTCAGAGATAAGGGGAATAGTATTTTAAACTCTGGGTCTCAGTTCTGCATGGGTGCATGCCCTGCGTCAGAAGTTATCCACTCTGGACTGCCAGGTTGGCACTAATCAGGGGCTGATTCAGTATGCTCCACGTAAGCCGAGATGACCGACGCAACGTCTTGGCAAACTGGAGGATACTTCAACCTTGACTATTTGCTTCTTTAGTTAGAGAAGCCGCTGGATGGATACTTCAACCTTGACTATTTGCTTCTTTAGTTAAAGAAGCTGCTGGATCTTTATGTGAAGGCACGCTGTCTCTCCCTTGATGTACATTATTGTAAATAACCCCCCCCCCCCCCCCCACCATTGCCTGACTGGGTAACCATTCATTTGTGCCATCAGGATGACCATCATGCTTTGCATGTGTCTGATGTTCTGTTTATCTGCAGTGATCTAGATAGGTGACATAAGCTGTAGAATGTACTGCTCATCTCAGCTGGCCCAACAGTGCCTTGTTTGTTATGGAGAGGGTTTAAACAGGACAAGATGGAACACAATATACAAAGGTTCACTGTTAGGTCTTCGCTTAATTCTCTGGAAGCCGGCAGAATATTTGGCTTCATTTGATGCTTTGTTTGGTAAGCTCAAGTGAAAAAAAAGAAAACAAGAGAGAACATCAAGCCTTCCCAGGCACATAGCTTTGAACACGATGCATGTCCAGTATTTGTTTTCTGATGCTGAGGTGAACCTGGTGGGCGTACGAAACGGAGGACCGGAGGTGGATTTCTGAATTGTTTTTGTGGTTGAGAGCAGGAGACGCACACGCACACACACACACACACACACACACACACACAGCTCCAGTCCTGACCCTCGGTGCTCTGAGTGTAGGCTGTTTTGTCTGGCCGTGTTTTGTTTAGTCTAGCCATCTGTGTGCCTGAGATGAGAGGGTGTAGTGAGATAGAGATGGAGAGAGAGATAGAGAGACAAGAGAGAAAGGGAGGGAGGGCTGAGAGGGAGAGAGGGAGAGAGGGAGAGAGGGAGGGGCAGAGAGGGGTCGCTCGGTGCTCACTAAGTGGCTTTGGCGCTGCCCTGCACGCTGACGGTCATGAGGGGGATCCAGGTGCCGCGGTACTCAAACGCCGCCTGCGTGGTCAGGCCCCCGCTCACCCCCGCCGAGCCAGGCCCACCTTGGGCTGCCGTCTGCGCTGTCGACCCGGAACCACCTGAGAGAGAGAGAGAGAGAGAGAGAGAGAGAGAGAGAGAGAGAGAAAGAGAGAGAGAGAAAGTGAAGGGATGATATAGATATACAAGTCAACACAAAAAAACTTTCATTTCAATGGCACATTTCGGTCTATGCCATTATACCACGACTGACACAGCAGTCCAAAGCCACCATCAAATCTGGCCGAATCAAAGTTAGTCATGACAAATCTTTAATGCCGTCAAACATGAATAGATCCGCGGCTGCTCTGGACAAAATGCCACTGACCGGTGGGTGGGTTGATGGAGGCGGGGTTGCCGGCATTGGGCACGATGAAGAGGGACTGGATGAAGGAGCCCAGGGCGTTGACGATGTCCCTGAAGACCTTGGTGGAGTGCTGCTTCATGTCGTAGGACTGGCAGAAGGAGCTAGGGGAGCATGTATAGGATTACGGAATGAACCGGCCGGCCATAAGTCATGTTAAGTGTGCACACACAGGCCACATTCCAGACGCGTGTCTCCAAGCTGCTTGCTACATTCTCACTGCCACTAGAGGCATACGTCCGTCATGGCACATTAAGTTTGGCATGCTGTGGAATCTCAGATATCTCTACATGCACGGCTAACATTTCCCCGCAAATTCCAGGGAGACAATTAGCTTACAATTTGTCTTTTAATCGCTAACCATAAACAAACAACCCAGCCTGCCCACAGTGAATATAAACATGGTGGTTTATAGTGGTTATTACTGAAGAGAACACACACACACACACACACACACACACACACACACACACACACACACACACACACACACACACACACACACACACACACACACACACACAGGACGTTAAGTAGAAAGCAGGTGTTTTACCGCAGGAGGTGGGGCTGGACACACAGGCGGTGGACTGATTCCACGGCAACGGCTCTCAGCCACTGTGGCTTCTCTCCATCCAGGAACTTCACCAGCAGAGAGAGGAAGATCTCACACTCCGTCACCTACAGGACACACACACACACACACACACAGAAAACCATGAAGGCACACATACACGCCTCAAGCACAGACATAGTCAATACTTTTAGACATGTATCCCAAATGCAATTAAGAAAAAAATGAATAAAAGATGAAAGACCCAAACAATAAAAAAAAACCCTCTGTATTAAAAATACACAGCTATGTGTGGACATAGCCTGAGGCAGAGAGAAGTAGCAAGAGAGATGGACAGAATGAGAAAATGGAAGAGAGCGGGAGAGATAGAAACATGGCGACAGCACACAAGGCTTGAAAAAGAGACTGAAAAAGAGACACAGAGAGAGATAGAGAGATAGAAGGGCGCTGTTTACATTTGGTTTACTCTGCGTTACAAAACAACATAAACAGGGTCAGAGATATACAGTCAGACCGAGAGAGAGAGAGAGAGAGAGAGAGAGAGAGAGAGAGAGATGGAGATAGATAGAAAGAGTGAGAGACAGGTATACACTCCTATGAAAAAGGTATATGTTAAAAAGATAATGTGAGTAAACATAAAAGGCATCTTCAATTTCATTAATTGAAGATAATGAGTTATTCAAAACCTCATTGGACATCACCCATGTGAAAAGGTAATTGCTCCCAAATGCTAATAAGTTTGAGGGTTTTTTTTTTTTTTAAAGATTTTCAAGGATGAGTTACCTATTCAAGGTCATGCCTTGTTAGTCAGGACTTTCACGAGGCCAGTCCAAAACCTTAATTTGGTTACCCAGGCCCTGAAGCAGTAACGCAGCCCTAGACATCACACCATCACCACCGTGTTTGACTGGTGGTATTCTATTGTAGAATGCTGTGTTAGCTTAATGTCAGATATATTGACACCCATGTCTTCCAAAATCTCCACTTTTCACTCATCAGTACACAGAATATTATCCCAAAAGTCTTGGGGGTCATCAAGATGTTTTTTTGGCAAATGTGAGACGAGCCTTATATTAGTGTTCTTTTTGGTCAGCAGTGTTTTTCATCTCTCCCATTGCATCTCTGTCATTTTTACCCAGTCTCTTTCTGACTGTGGAATCATTAACACTCACCTTACAGTAACTAAGGCAAGCAAAGCCTGCAGTTCTTTAGATGTTTGTCTGTTTTGTGACCTGGATAAGTTGTCGATGGGCTGTTGTGAGAATTGTGGTAGGCCGGCCACTCTTGGGAGGGTTCACCACCGTTTCAAGTTTTCTCCATTTGTAGATAAAGGCTCTCATCATGGTTCATTGGAGTCTCTGAGCCTTAGAAATTACTTTACATCTCTTTCGAGATTGATAGATGCCAATGACTTTCCTTATCATCTGTTCTTGAATTTCTTTAGATCACAACATCATGTGCTGCTTTTTGAGACCTTTATGGCAACTTCACATTGACAGACAGGTTCTATTTAAGTGATGTTTAGATTCAATAGGGTTGGCAGTAGTCATACCTGGGAGTGTCTCGTTAAATTTGAATAATTGGTTAATTTAGTAACCAAGGGGGCAATTACTTTTTTCACATACTGTAGGGCCAGGTAGGGCTTGATCGTTTTTTTCCTTCAATAAATACAATCAATTTAATAATTTAAAAATACCATTTCACGTTTACTTCAGGTAATCATTTTTGTCAAATATTCAAATTAGTTTAATTATCTGAAGCATTTTAGAGTAACAAATATGCAAAACTAGAAGAAATCAGAAAGGGGGAAAATACTTTTTCAAATACTGTACTTTCACAGCACTGTGTATATATATATGTGTGTGTGTGTGTGGTGTGTGTGTGTGTGTGTATAGAGAGCGAGGGCGTGCTGGTGCTCCTCACCAGCAGGCTGTAGAAGTGCTTGATGAGGACGGAGACGACGCGCAGCAGGCGCATGCAGATGGGGAAGTAGGGCTTCTCCACGGGCGCGGGTGACGCCGCGCTGCCGCCGCTGCTGCCCTGCCGGAACTTGATGTTGGGCGAGAAGAGCTTGATGACCAGCGGGCACACGCGCTCCTTCAGCAGGAAGCTGAACTCCTGGTGCTGCGGAGGGGGGCGGAGAGAGACGGCTTCATCAGACAACACACAGGCAGCAGGTCCAGGTCTATGCAAACAATAACCACCATGACAGGACAGGAAAACCCGCAGAGCATAAAGCACACAGCTCATATAACCATGACTCAACAATGACCGTGTCAAAACAATAACGTCCAAATATTCTTTCATTCTGATAGAGACCACCTAACACTAAACACACATAACCCTACAACTTTAACAACCTTTCATTTCATAAGAAATCACCCTACCCCAGGTAAAAAAAAGCCTCATCCTATTCTATATAACATCAGAGAAGAGGAATGCTTCAGCACATCACACATGATACATTAAAGAGAAACAAGAACAGAAGCATGACCCTCATGAGGAGTCAAGGAGAAGTGCACTGGCCAACAGACAGACAGCTCACTGCACCCAGCAGCACTCTGACTCCTGTGGCTCCTGCGGCTAGTTGCACAGAGAGGAAGTCCGGCTGAAAGTGCTGACCTGCAGGAAGACTCCGGGGAAGTCGTTGAGCACCGACTCCAGCAGCTCCAGGCCGAACGTGCGCGTCATCTCCGTCATGCCCACCAGCCAGTACGGCGCGTCAGCGTTGACCAGCTGACACAGGTCCTGTTACGAGAGAAACGCCAGGAGGAACTTGTGAACAATGCTGTTTGTTTGTGATGATATTGCAATGTGTGTTTCCTCAGTATACAAAACCGTAGGATTGGAGGACACAACTAAAAGCAGTCCTCTGAGATCTACAGTCAGCCAACTCTCAACAACCACTCAAACTGTCCCACATGCACAATCATTCATGGGAGTTTCCACATTCTAGTCTTAAAATATCCTTGGCCAAACCACATCTGTCCCAAACCAATTGCAAAATCATACCTCTGGAACTGTGAGTATCACACAACACACAGATGGACTTCAGAAAATATCCTTAACAAAGCCATTCCCAAATGGGTACATAATATATCAATACCATAAGTATGTAGCTCCCCCTGTTGGATGTACCTGAAAGAGCATGTAGGCGTCCTTGGCACTGGGCCTAAGGGTGCTGACCGAGCGGCGGTTGCTGTTGCCCTGGACTGGCGGGGGCTCGTCGGACATGCCTGGGTGGAGGGAGGGAGGGGTGGAGGGAGGGAGGGAGAGATGAGGGACATTCGACTCAGCTTGGCCCCTGAGACAGGCCTGAGTAGGAAAGCTGAAGAGGGCACTCATGTGACTGCCCGGTGCTGGCCACAGGCCTGAAACAAGCGGAGATTCATGGGGGTGCAGCAGACCACTGCTGTTACCTCTCAGGCAGCGTGCCCTGAATATATACAGTTGCACAATATTCACATATACAAACACATTCACACATGGAAGCACACACACATCCGTACTCCCTCACACACATACTAAATCTCTCACACACACAATCACTGAATATCTCTCTCTTTCTCACTCTCTCCCTCACACACACACACACGCACACACGTCTTGAATTACATTAGCGCCAGGCAGCCACAGGAGCTGCTGCTCCTAATTACATTATCATACGCGGACACAGAGGGCCGGTAATAAAATCAACATGGCCCGAAAAAGAAAAGACAGAAAAAAAAAACCAACAACAACAAAAAGCACACACACACACACACACACACACACACACACACATTACTTATTCATTGAGTTGAGACTTAAGTCATGGGATAAGCAGCTTTTGGTGATCTGAGAATAACTCCCCTTCCTGGCGCTAGAGGAAAAACAAGGCAAGAAGACGTGATTGCGAAATGAGCCCGCCGGGGGAAACTTTTCCAGGGCGCCTCAGCGTTTTGAAGTGATAATATCCTCTATTCTGGGACACAGACACAGACCCTCTCCTGTTGGGCCCTTCTCTATTCATAAGGAGGGGGAAAAAACACACACGCATAGCAGTGAACGGGCGTTAACGAGGGGCGCGCTCACCTTTAAATCGCTCGTCTTCCGCCACCATCCTCTCGAAGACCACGGTGACGACCTGCCGCACTGTGGCGGCAGCTGTGTTGTTGGTGATGTTGTCCTTTGTGAAGTGAAGGCGGAAGCACAGGACGATGGCCTAGGGTCAGGAAAAAAAGCCTCTTTTAGTGACGAGCACACTGAGGCTACACACATCTAAACACAAGCAGGCACAACATCTGTGTTTGAGGAAGGCCTAGCATGAGGCGGATATGACCAGAAGAGCTATAATGCACACATGCCTTCTCTCCTAAGGAAAGTAGCCAGATAGAGGGCTTGGTACTGTGTTAAAAACAATAACAATTTGATACATACTGCTCTTATTACATGGTTTTGTTTTCCTTTGCTTTGATTGTATGTATACCCCCCCCCCACCACACACACACACACACACACACACACACACACACACACACACACACACACACATCATTCACCCCCTGCAGCTCTTACTCTTACCCCCCATGCACTTTAATGCTTTAATGCTTTTTGCGCTTATCCTGCCTCTCCCTACTACAACCCTACCCCCCCCCCCCCCCCCCCCCCCCGCTAATATGCGCGATAGGTGAAGGGACTGTCAAGTTCACAGTTTATTTTAGTAATCATATGCATGTGACAAATAAACATCCTTGTATCCTTACATTACATTTTTGAGTTCAGTGATCTACTCCCATCACAATGATGCACTGTCCACTGTTTGGACAGGTGGTGGTGATATGTGGCCAGGGAGCGGTCAGTGTGTGGTCAGTGTGTGGTCAGTGTGTGCGGCAGTACCTTGGACAAGACCTCGTCGTGCACCACTGTGTTTGTAGTGAGCAGCACCAGCACCGTCTGCAGCAGCTTGAGCTCCTCCAGGCCATTCTCCATCAGCTGCCACAGCATGTTAATGATGTTCCCAGCAGCCGCCTAGCCAACACACACACGCGCACACACACACACGCGCACAGATGCACAACACACACACACACACAAACGTACACATACACACACACACACGCGATTAAGCCTCAGCCCCATGAGCAAGGGTCATTTTCACACCTCAGATCTATGAGTCAGTGAGAAAATGTCAGAGGTCAACATCATAACCTCAGGGTGAGACCATGAGGTCACGTAGACTAGAGGATGACCCGTCCCAAATATCTAAATGACCAGTTCAAAGGTCACTATAACAAAATGCTGCTGCCACCCAAATTCCAAATTCTCTTTGTCCACACAACACTCTGATAAAGCACATAAAACAAAAGATTAATCTGGAAACAAAACACTCTTTGAACCAACATCCAAATGTACTCTACATGAAATTCTGCTAGTTCCACCGAGTTATTATGGACAACGGTGTGGGGTATTTGGAAAGAGCTGGACCTCGCCCACTGCTGGTCCCAGTCACAGCGCTAAAGCCCAGGGCTTATGAGAGATGCGGGGGCACTGGACCATAGGGAAAGGGCTTTTTTTGGACTGAGCCGGGGATGACCACTCCTGATCAGCCACAGGCACGGCTTTTTTTTTTCCAGACGGCTGGTCTCCTCTGGTGATCTGACCCGGGGATTGTGGCTTGAGCATGTCTGGGCTCTGCCATTAGATTCATGACCAGTGAAGAGGATGAAGTATGGGAATTTGGCTTAGTTCAAATACTAAGTACTAGTAAGTTTTGTACTGATGATGCAGGATTTCAAGGAGCATCTTATAATGAAGCAATATGACATGAGTGAGAGAGGGGTTGGTAAAGACATCCCTACGGCTGTAGTTCAGCCACTGGCACTTCCATCATATCTCGGTTTGCACTGTGGCTGTGCTCATGATTTTGTGAACGGTGCACTACAGCAGACAGTATTTCTTTGGTTCTTAAGAATAAGGTCTGCAACACTCGGTTTTGTAAGATGTCTGCCCAATATTGCTTCAACAAATTTCAACCTATGAATCAACGGCTCTGTATAGTCATCTTGTTCTGCCCCCCGAGGTGTTGTGACGCCCCCTTACCTCGGACACCACCTCGTGGGACATGAGTCTCTGGATGGCAGCCAGGCACAGCTGGGTGATCTTGGGCTCTTTGGTCCCACAGCCCATGAGGAACGGCTGCACCACCTCCGAGCTGTTCTCCTTCAGAGCTGCACACACAAGCAGACGTCACATCACACCACACCACACCACACCACACCCACCAATTCACTTACACTGCTGAATAGAGTGATATCATCAAGAAATAAGCGTCAACAGCACATGCTCTCAAAGGGCACTGAAGTCATGCAAAATGGGGCTAGTTAGAGCTGCAGTTAGGAGTGATGGATACTCTGGTCACCGACATGTTGTGCTTCCTTCATATACTTAGTTTGCGCTACACTTGAATACTTTCAGCACTTTAACTGAATGAATGAGTCTTCGGTGTTAGAGTATCTGTTGATCTGACACCAATGGCCTTAACTGTAACAATATCTCTCCTCACATGTCCATACACACTAAACAGGAAGTAAGTTGCTGAAAATGACAATCAGTCCATGCAGAACGGGGCAGATACAACATGAAAATGAAAATGAATATGAGACAGTTCTAACACTGAGAAGTGCAACCACAGAACATGCTGTCCAATGTTGATAAGCGTACTGATTGGTGAACTGTTCTGAATACATTGAAATGAATCGTGTTAGCCTCACTTGATAAGTTTCCTTTTGAGACTCGAAAATGTAACCCTGTAAATGTTAACGTGTGCACTGTTTGTACGTAGAATCAACAAGTGTACTTTCAGCATGTACGACAACGTCTGTACTTTTTGTACACACGTAATGCCACATAAACAAAAATCACTTTGGACAGAGTCTCAGGCACATCCATCAAAGTGGAAGTGGTACTGATAGCTTAGAGACTGACAGTTCCATGTCTATCAGGAAGAGTTCAATAAGAACTGTTCATGGCCAAGAGACACTGTGGGAGAATGCTCAGACCGTCAGGTCTCCCAAGAGAAGAAAGCCAGTGACCATTCTGCGGGGTGTTCTGCCAGAAATGACAGGAGCTCCAGGATAACACTAGGCGATTAATTTCATGAAAGACACAAAGATTTAGTTTACCTGCTAGAATATCTGTGTTTCTGGCAGCAATAGTTTTGATCTTCACAATCCCGGATTCTGCAGCCTAGAAATAAATACAACGATAAACAAAGCCCTGTTAATGTTTACATATATTTTTTTGGATAAGCTACCTGTGACTACCCCTTACTTTCTTTGTTTACCTGAAAAAAGAAAAATGGTCAGGGTCATACCAAACCAAAATACAAACTAAGTGGACCACTGTGTAATGACATCACTTATGACTCATTCTGTGGCCTGCACTTGTGTACTGGCTAACATCCTTGAGTCTTTTGCAGCTGAAGATGCAATTGTGTGTCCACAAACCAGACAATGTTGTAAAGTATTACGAGAAAAATGAAAGTAAAACAAAATGAAAGCCGAGGACAAAAACATCAACTTCAATGTCACCTAACTGACAACCCAGTAGTCAGTAGGCTGAAAATATTTTGTTATTTAGTACATACGGTACCTTCACATGACTACATTTAAACCTAAAGCAGTGCACTACAGTACAGCTGATATGCATTCACTATCCATTACTGTGCTAGAATCAACATGGATATAAAAGCATCAGGGAAAAGATGCCATACAAGCTCTGCAATCTGAAATGACCCTATTGCTGAATGGCTGGAGGGGCGATAGCAAGAGTTGGGGTTAGAGTGGGGATGGAGGGTGTATGTGTGTGTGTGTGTGTGTGTGTGTGTGTGTTTGTGTCTGTCTGAAGTCTGAGACAGCTCAGGGCAAGAGAGCCACAGTGCTGGCGATGTGCACCACGTAGTTGAGCTCTGGCTGCCGACCCACATTGTGCAGTCCACAGAAGACCCTTTGTGTCCCAACAGAGTAGAAGAGCCCCCACAAAAAACAGTCACAACAAGGACACTCTTCCCTTCCCTACTCACTCCCTAGCATCTCTCTCTCTGTGTGTCTCTCTCTCTGTCTGTCTCTCTGTCTGTCTCTCTGTCTGTCTCTCTGTCTGTCTCTCACCATTGGGCATTTGCCTCCATTCAGCCTTTTAATAGCTCCATGTTTACTGTGACTACCACAACGCGTGCACTCCTGCTCAGTGTATTACTTGCTTTCTCAGCAGTGCTGTGATCTGCTGTCAGATCAGCTAGAAATCAAACGGTGTGAACAACAGGTCTGCCTTTACACGCGTGAAAAGGTTCATCTGGCTCCGAGAGCTCTGGTGGTGTGCGGCAGTGCGCTGACAAGTGGGCTGCTGTGCTCACGTCTAGGCACTGTGAGAAAGTACAGACGCAGGAATCAGTGGATATAAGGAAGATGGACACCAAGTCAACCTTAAATGATTGCATGGATGCCTTAGGATTCATTCTAATGGATTTCATAACAGTCAGAAGTTGGAGCAAAAGCACAAAATTGAAAATGTTTAGGCCCAAGACAACTCTTCCAAAACTGTGTTTTCCAACAAGTTTCCATCTAAATCGAAGGCCATCAAATATAAGTCTAACACAATATAAAGTACCTCACAAAATAAAGTACATCACCAACAATCATGCTGAACCCAGGTGTCTGCCAAAGCATTTTGATGCTAAAATGGGAAGACAAGGTGGACACAGTCCTCTGGCATTTGAGGTAGTCTGTCATTAAAATCATGCTGTTTACCCTGTTATGGGCAGAAGGGTGTCGACTCAGTATTAAAATAAACCACTTCATTCAGCCAACAAGGTTACATGCCACAGCTGCGGCTTTCTCAGTGTGGCTCCTGCCAGAGGCCTGCTAAGATCGGAGTTTCAGCAAGCCTGGCCTAGCCTACTCCACAGAGGTCTTCAAAGATGGCATTGTTAACACAAACATGACTGACCAGAGTTGTAGTTGTAATAATACCTAGTAAAGGTCAATGAAATGACAAAAAAAACAATAATTGACGCATATACTAGGCGAAGGAACTGACAAATTTCACTGCATTCTTTGCTTTGGTAATGATATGCATGTGACAAATAAAACTCCTTGTATCCTTGTATCCTTGTAATAAGACCTTATTCAGTTTTATTCAGATCTGATCTTTTCTCTTAAAAGAGAGCATACCCAATGGTGTCACTTTTTGAAGCATACTTTTATCGGCAACTCTCATTTGGAGGACAGACAAACACACAATCTGTCATTCCAGCTTCGCCTATAGGGCCTAATGCCCCATGCAGTTCTGTGGTCTGGATTGGAACACCAACACCACGGAAATATAATCCGCCGTCCTTCAATAGAAAAATATCACATTGCTAAAAGACAAAATTTTGCATGCAAGCAAACCTTTTGTTGGCATTTGTGTTGGAGTTTGCATGCCTTTTTGGTAGATTGTTTTAAACCAAAGCTCTTTACAGCTGCTTTGAAGTACCAATCACTGACTACAGTAAGAGAACAGCCGACACAATCAATTACATTCAAGGACCCTTAAAATGAAAAATAAGATGTGACCCACACACAAATTGTACATCCCAAAACAGCAAAAGACACTGTGGTTCACTGCTAAAGGTGGAGGTCGACAATACCCACAAATCTGGAAATAACTAGGCAACAGAGATTACATTTCAGTTGGCTCGGAGCTCTACTCCAGAATCGACATCCATGAAGAACTAATAGCCAGCCTAATCTTAAAAAGTGCAGGCCTCACGCTTTGCCTTTGTTGGGACTTGGGAGCTTCTGGCCTTTGAGGGAGGTTGTGGGCGAATAAGGGGAAATCAGCGTGTTCCAGTCCAACCACCTAGTGGTTGTCCTCACAAAGCCAACGCATGGACTTCCAGCACAGGAAGTTAAACCAGATGGAAATGAGCAAAGAAAGACCGCGTGGTGAAGTAGCCTAGCCACAGTTGAAATAACAATAACAAGTTGTCTTTGGAGAAAAGCAAGGATTGAATGGGGGCTCTAACTTGCTTCTCAATAATAACTTACTGCTGTACTTCACATCAATCAGGAAAAAGGAAAAGTCTTTCCTTGTTTCAATAACCGTGGAAACATCCTGATCATAGACAAGCAATCTCATAACTAGGACTACTGTACTTGTTGAGTGACGGAGATGTTAGACACACAATGTTGTATAGGCCTAATGCAAATTGATCCTAAACTGGATAAACTGGCTGAGCAGTAATGAATAGGCTCTATGTATTGTATGACAGCTAGTTACAGCTCCCTATAAATAACCTTCATTCAGGCCTAGGAATAGCAATTCTTCTAGCCTACAGGGTAGCTAACAGTTCAATGAACTGTCTCAATGGTGATGAGGAGGATAAAAGACAAATTAAGTTTGGGGTCTCTTGAGAGGGTGAAACATACAATCAAAGGTTTTCCCAAATTGCCATTAGTCAAATTGATAATAATCACTATGGTAAATTAAAACCAATTTGAAGTTGGTGACATAACAAACAACAACACACTTGCATTAACGGCCCAAATGGATTTAGTGTAGGCCTATTTAAAGCTAGCACTGAAGCCTCTCCTCCAAGGAAACGGGCTAGCCATACACAAAAGAGGAACTGTTTAAGGTCCCTACACATGGAAGAAAACACTGACAATCTTTAAATGTACCACACCCTCATGACTGCTAGCCTGCACGTGTATTTTTGACCCCCGAAACACAGCCAACTTTTCCTTAACAGCTGGGCAACTCATGAGCGAAACAGCAATTTTTCTCAAAGTTTAGATGTTTAGATTTAAACATCAAGGCAACAAGTCCATTATGACCTCAGCTCTCATTAGAAAGTGTTTCAGAGGAAAACAACAGGCTACACACTTCAGAAATGCAGATAAAATAAAGTCCAGATGGACTCTACTCAATGTGACAGCGATGAAAGACAAACCACAAGAATCACAGCCAATTTGGGGGATGTTTCACCTCAACACTTGGCATTAAGCTAATCTGCAGGGTAATATTTCACTTGGAGATATCTGGCCATAATCACACATTTCTCCAAAGTGAGCCTACTGTTGGCCATGTAAACACTACAACACACACCCGTCACTGACCTCCAGGGTAACTGACTGATAGACTGGTTCATGTGGCCTTCAAAAACACCAAAAATGCATTTCAGCCTTGTGTTTTTTGGCAACCTGTCACAAGCAAGACTGCAAAAACACCATACAATTTACCTGACAAGTAAGCAGAGATGGATTAGGCCTACTCACTGGAACCCTGGTTTAATATTTGTTAACCAATCAATTTTTCATTACACCAATTATCTGTTTTTCTATGTTTGTCATGTTCCAGTTGTTTAAAAGCTTTAAAAGCGTAGGTTGTCAGTCAATGACCATTTCCCACAAATCCTCACTCAAGCAGGAATTTTTGAAAGCTCTCTCTTTACATTTATATATCTTCACTAGAGTTTATACAAATGGTTCATTGATTTACCCAAACATACTGTATTAAGAGAGGAGAGTTGATACTTGATAAACTGTAGGGCAGGCTATGTCCTACCATAATAAGCTCAGGTGTCCGAATATGCTTTAATTGCTCCATTTGATTCCTTCAAAAAAGTCTTAATATCTTAATGGAGTATTTCCCTAATTGGTGAGAGCTTTGGAGTTCCTTCATACAAGTAATGATGACAAAAGCCTAGTTGTGACCTACTCTAGCCTATGGCTTTAACAGGCTACGAAAAAAAAATCTTGACCCTAAGAGAACAGTTTCTGGTCCTCTACAGTGTATTTACTCTTGTAGGTATCCTGTGAGTAGCCTACATTTTCAACCCAAAAGGTTACTGTATGGTTAGAGGCACAGGCTTACTGTACCAGGCCTCCAAGTAATAAGCTCAGGGTTAAGCCTAGTAGGCTATTTGATCGTATTTAAGCTCATGAAAACAAATAAGGGCAAACGAAATATCGGAAATATAAATGGTGACATGACATCTGATCAAGCTCCTGCATCACTGACAACAAAGCGTCCTGACTCTTTTGAGGATGCTGTGTCGCCCAAGAGTCAGTGCTTAAACATGGCCATCTACTCGGTCCAATCTCATCTGAACTCATAGTTACATAAATGACAAACTAAACAGATACATTTAAGTAATTTAATTCAGCTCCAATTGTTTAACCAAACAAGTCCCTGCAACGTTAACGTTAGATGGGATAATACAAAAAAAACGTCCGCATTCACTCTAAGGTCGGTGAACAACCACTAAATTGATGGGCCTCGTGTAGCCTAACTTATATGTTAGGCCACTGAACAGATAGTTTGCTTGATAGGCAGCTTGAGAGCCATTCCTTTATTGTCAGTGATCTGGCTAACTTACCCCACTGCATATGCAGCTGTGACAGCTGCATTACTTATTGAAGTGTCATCTTTGCTCTCAAGCAACCCTTAGTACCGCTGTGTTGATGACATCAGCGAACACATGAAAATCCATTTGGGAGCAAGGTTTGTACGGGAAAGACTAGTCATAAATTCTTTAGCAACACTCATTACTAGACGCTGGCTAGTTAGCTAGCTAGCTAACGTTACCTCTTTCACAGGGGGGAATTTTTTCTTGCATTCCATGGACAGAGACCGCAAATCCGTTTGCATGTTCTCAAGCAATTTCTTCACGGCTTCGGGGCTGCTCGTCGACATTATTGCTATTGTCTCAAACCAAATATCCAAAACATGAAAATAAGAGGCTTGCAATAGCAATCCTAAGACAGGGTCCGGCCTACTTTTTCACCTCCAGTGAAAAAAAATAAAAGCGATGTGAAGCACTACACAAGCGTCCATTGACACAATCTTCCACTTTTCTTGCACTAATCGTCTGATTGCAGGATTACACTGCCGTGGACGTCATCTGTCTCCCTTCACCAGGTATCCAATGCATCACCCATAACACTTGTCATCATAGATATATGTCCAGTGAAGGTAACAGCGAGTAAGGATAACTTATTTGTTCGTTTCAGCCATGGGTTTCATGGCTCCTGAATTCACCATAGCTAGAGTCGTTCCGATCCCACAATGCCTGTGCGAATATTGACACGTCACTTGGACTTCCGTAAACAGTGACCGGATTTCATGAAACCTTTTGTATCGCCCCCCTCTGGTTGTCTGGGGGAAAACAAGTCCTCCCCGATCAAGTCGAGTGGCCTTAAAATAGCCTATATATAATTTATATAAGCTAGTAAATTTCCCTCCAGACTCATATTTAAAGTAGGTCTAGATTGTGATCTCAAGTTCTCCATCAAACGAGTTAAGACTAAACCAGTGCTGTGTGTGAATGATGCTTTGTTCACATGGATATAGAGCTCCAAGGTTCCCAAGTTCCTTTTCCCATGCATTTTTGATCTTGCCTATCTTTACGGCAGCGTATTGCATTCCGTATATCTTAACATTATCAAGTAGGCCTAACGTAATCAATGCATAGGAATGTGCTGTAAAAGCTTTCAACCAGGATGGAACTTCCCAAAGTGAGTCCACTAGTGACTTTGTTGGGAGAGCTGGGAAGTGTGAGCTATTGCTTTTAGCAAACTGGCGAGCTTGAAAGTAGCCTAACGAAATAAGTCAGTTTGTTGAAGGTCATAGGCCTACTTGGAAATCAAATCATTAAAATATTCCATTCCTGTAAAGATCACTAAATCTGGATCCCTTTCCTAAGCCATCCTGCAAAAGCCTGGTCTAATTTGGCTGGTAGAAATATGTGATTGTTAGGCTACACAGTGGGCTCTGAATCAAAAGTGTTCCCCTCGTTTTAGTATGATTTGATTGACTTACATTTAACATCACCCATATATTCAACAGTTAAATTCCAAAAGGGTAAAGTTGGGATTGTTGGTAAGAGCAGTCTAGCACACATTAGTCTACCAAATTTCTTTTCTGACCAATACCTTAACACTAGGAACTCAGCTGAGTCAACATTTTATATGGCATGATGTCAACATTTCATAAGATATTGAATTGTGGTTCAAATGTAATAATTGGATTGCTCACTCATCTCGTAAATTATTACAACCAGAGGTAGGCCTACACATTGCAATGACCGTAATGTGCCATAGGTCAGACTACTTCAACTCTCTCCAGAATAACTGCTGTGTCGTTTGGACAAAAATGATCTCTCAAAACCGCCTCCTTCCATTGTAGGTCGAGACGAAGTCAAAACCGAGTAAGCAAAAAATGGTTCCAAGACCTGACTCGAGTAGTACAACACACACACAGACACACGCACGCACGCACGCACACACACACACACACACACACACACACACACACACACACACACACACACACACACACACACACACACACACGCACAAAAACACACGTTACACACAGAGAAGCAAACACACACATGCCACACTCACTTCGCATGAGTTGCAAGAGTAGGGGATAAAGTAGGAGGAGACACATTGACAAAGGTTCTTTTTGCAGAGAGAATGTTCACAACTAAGCGACGGTCATAATTACCATTATGTGATCTATAAGACCTACTGCATTTTCTTCAGATTTTCTTATATAGAAGTATACTCGACGCGCCCGACCTGTCGCGCGACAATGTGACGTCAAAATGACGTAATTTCCTGCGTCGCTAGCCACATTTCAGCCGCGCGCCGACCTGTCGCGCACCGAACATTTGATATCAACCGCGCGCGCCAACCTCACACGACAACTAGGAAGAGATTGAAGCCAAGCTCACGGAGCCAGTGTCCTTATACAGTCATCAACCACATAAACCACATTCAGGCATTATCATATAGCCTATCCAACATCTTAAATAAGCCCATTCATTTTTAAAACGACTGTAGTCATGAAGTTTGAATAATAGTAAGTTTGAAAAGTGGGAAGTTAACTTAGGCTGCAGCGAGAGTTGCCGTTTGGATGACTGATTTGTTTACAGTCGTGAACTACGTTGGATAAGTTAACGAAGTTACCAGTGAGAGTTGCAACAGGAGGATATTAGGGGGAAATGACTAGGACCGAGGCACATAAGTATTCCAGCAAAAGGTAAGGAAGAGATTTATTTTCAACCAAAGGATATCTGCTAGACCTAAACAAATATATCTTTCCATTTAGGGAGATTACACAAGCTCATCTCATAAACGAGATGGTAGGCTTAGGCTAATCCTTCAGTTGTGCAAGCTAAGTCTGAAATATCAGCAAAGAAGCTAGTTGCTACTGCCATTAACGTCAATGTGCCTCCGTTCAGGAGAATACTGCAAATTGTGTCGCGACTACCACGCGCAAGTATACATGGTTACAACGTTCCCCGTGACGTCAACATGTCGCACGACAAGTCGGGTGCGTGAACTGTACTGGGGCCTAAGCTTGAACACTTTTTGAGATAATGACATCTGAACTTTGCTGCAGATTTAGATGAGGGCGCCAATGTGCCAAAAATCAGAAGGGGGGTACCATGTTCAAAAATGTTTTTCTCTGGATGTATTAGGTATACCGATCTAATATTTTGGCTAAGTTAGTTTAAATGGTTACTCTTTAGATGGTAAAAGTTTGAAGCAAATCTGAGATGGTAAAGCAGAAATTTTCTCTAAAATCCGTTGAATTGAGGTGGAATGACCCTATTGTGAGATTTGTAGTGGCGTTAAGTGGCTTAGTGCAATATATCCGATAATGGACCTTCTACTCCTGCTAACTGACTTGATCTAGTATTTTATTCATGAATTGTTATTAATAAACAGATCTACTTATATAAACTACCGTCTGTGCGTGTCTTGTGTGGAACTGGGGATGACAACCGGACCATACCGGTAAAAAAAGGTGGTGGCAGCTAATTAGTAACCCTGCTGTTTCATTACACTGGTGGCAGCGGTGGGATTGTTTCAAAATGTCAAACCCTGATTCCATACAAGATGCGCCGGAGGTTCCAAATCAGCAACCTGAGCTGAGACCACAAAGGCCTACATCTTTACAGAGACCAATATTTATGCCAGAAACTTTTACAGGGATGGGGAGAGATTGGTCTGACTGGTCAGAGCAGTTCGACTTGGCAGCAGAAGTAAATCAGTGGACTGGGGAATTAAAATTGAAATTCATGTCTTTGTTGTTTTCAGGTCGAGCCAGGGATATATATGCAGGATTGAGTCCAGTTGATAAAAGTACTTATGAAAAGTTAAAAGTAGCAATGGGGAAATATCTGGAGCCAAGTGGAGAGGAGTGGCACAGAATGAACTTCTCCTCTAGAAAAAGATTACCAACTGAAACAGCTAGGGAATTTGGTAATGCATTGCGAAGATTAGTGTCTAAAGCATACTCTTCTATAGACCCATCGACTAGAGATCTGTTAGCACGTGACCACTTTATGGCTAATGTTGGGAGTGGGGAATTGCGGATACAGTTGAGAAGTGCTAAACCACCTACCCTAGAGGAGGCAATTAATATTGCAACAGAGTTAGAGCTGGTTCGTGATTTGGAGCGGACAGAAATTAAAGTTGAATCTAAAGTAATGGGGGTGAGTGGTAGACCTGTTACAGAGGAATCACAGATGGGTGTTTTATTGGGAGTTGTGGAGGGTTTAAGGAAAGAAATGAAAGTTTTGCAAGCCAGTGTATCTGAAATGAAAAACTCTCAAGCTAATGTGCGACAAAATCCTAATCAATGGAATCAGCCACCATCAGTGATGGGCAGTAACGCGTTAGAAGTAACGCGTTACTGTAATCCAATTACTTTTTTCAAGTAACGAGTAAAGTAAGGCATTACAATGGCAAAATCAGTAATTAGATTACCATTACTTTAGGCTGCGTTACTGCGTTACTAAACTGCGATTTTAATTGCTTTGTGCGACTGTCTGGTGACAATCAGTATAATGTCCAACGCATTGCGAGAGATGTAAACAACAGACGAGACAACAGAGTGTGGGAGAGAGCATGACCATGCTGCATTTAATAGCCTACGTGAGTTGGGGTTTTCCTAAACTTTTCCCATAGTTCGGGACTTGGACTTCTTTTGCTTATCTTTACTTCACTTTTATTGTTCTTTCTACTTTCATTTCATTCGATGACTTATGCTTTCACTCTGGACTGATGCTTCAACTCAAATGTCTTTTCAAATTCGAAATTGGGGTCGTTGACGTTCGAACTTGTTTTCGGTGGACATAATTAAGTTTGTACCGTCGGAGTCTTTGCGAGACAATGAGCAAAATGTCCGTAAATAATAGAGCCTGTATCATCTGCGTTCTCTGTAGTCGCTTTCAGACATAACCCCTGCGGTAGCCTATGAGGTTTGCCAGACGGAGGTCCGACTCTTCGGTTAATTATAGGCTACAGAATCTATGTAGTTTGAGTGAGGGGTGGCGCAGAATGCGGCCGCTGTCACAGGACTTACTGTTTTTATTTTACCAACGACAGCGCACCCGTTCCGAATATTGTTGCAACAATGCAGCATGTATTCTGTTACATCCGCAGCATCGATGAAAGATTGGAGCGTGACATGCAGGTTAACTGCGCAACGTTTAATTGAAACTCAGCAGTGACGCTCTCACATAATCTGAACGAATTCACGTTCTTTATTTACAAATGTGTTGCATGCAGTTCATAGTTCACAGAACTCGTTTATGCACAACACTGCATTTGATTCTATTTTATAAGATGGAATATGCAAAAAGAATAAAATTAGGCTGAAAGGTGTATTGCTTTATAGCATATTCAGGTTGTGTAGCCTTAGTGTGTTTTTGAAAAGTAACTAAGTAAAGTAATTGTAAAGTAACTAATTACTTTTGGGAATTAGTAATCAGTAAAGTAACGGGATTACTTTCTTGGACAAGTAATCAGTAACTAATTACTTTTTCCAAGTAACTTGACCAACACTGGCCACCATTGCGATCTGCCCAAAACCCCTCTCGAGTAGACCCGGTCCAAAATCAAAATGGTGAACAAAGGATGGACGGCTGCTGGGAATGTGGCTGTAATAGACACATTAGAAGAAATTGTCCCTATTTAAACTAGAGGAGGCTGGTACAGAAGGCCAAATGCCTGCCCCTCGTAGTGTTTATTCTGGCCTAAGGATGGAGCCCTTAGGGCAATCATGTGGTGCTGGGGTTTATTTGTCAGCTAAAGTGGGTGGTGTGAATTGTTCCCTTTTGGTGGATACAGGGGCCCAAGTATCCATTATATCTCATGCATTTTGGCTAAAGAATAAACCAGGAAATGCTCAGCTGACCGGCTACAATGGCCAAGTGTCTGTGGCTAACGGGGGACACATGGACATATTTGGGAGGTGGCAAACAGTATGTGAGTTTGATAATTTAGCATTGATAACTGACGTTTTAGTAGCCGATATCTCGCCAGAGGAAGGGTTGTTGGGGACTGACTTTCTGTGTAAGTTTGGGGCTGTTGTTGATTTAAAAGGGGGCTTTTGTGTGTTAATGGGAAAAAAATTGCCTTTACAACTCATCCATTCTTTGAAGGAGAACAGACCAGTGACCATCGAAAAGGACCTTGTCATTCCCCCCAGAAGTGAGGTGATCATTCCAGGGACTGTCAGCGGGGCCTTTTTAGAAGGTATGGAAGGCATGTTGGAACCCTCAGCGTCTTTGTCAAATAATTTTGATTTGCTAGTCGCTAGAGTGGTGAGTAAAGTGGATAAGGGCTTGATACCAGTTAGACTCATAAACATGACCGAGAGTGCCCATAATTTGAAACGTGGAATGTCTTTGGGCACCTTCTGCCCTGATGTTTCTGTAGAGGAAGAACATGTAGACATGGCTGATAGTCATAAAACCCATGTGGAGTGGTCTACAGAGTCATTGGTGCAGGCCCTTGGTCTACATGATTGAGGTTTAAGTGAATCTGATACACAGAAGATCTATAACCTTTTGTCATCTCATTTGTCTGTTTTCAGTAGAGATGACTCAGATTTAGGAAGGACCCATCTAATTCTTCACCAAATTGACACTGGGCAAGCCCCTCCCATCAAAATGGCTCCTCGCCGTGTGCCATTGCATTTACAGCAGGAAGTCACAGAGCACATCAAAGACATGCAGCATCGTGGAATAATCCAGCCCTCTGTAAGTCCTTGGGCTGCACCTGTTGTTCCTGTTAGAAAAAAAGATGGGGGATTGCGGTTTTGTGTAGATTATCGTAGACTTAATGATGTTACCCGAAAGGATGCTTACCCTCTCCCCCGTATAGACGATGCTTTAGACAGCCTGACACATGCCAAGTGGTTTTCGACCCTTGATTTGTCTAGTGGTTACTGGCAAGTCGAGGTTGATCCTAAGGACCGCCCAAAGACTGCCTTTGCCACAAAGAGTGGTCTTTGGGAGTTCAATGTTCTCCCTTTTGGCCTAACTAATGCCCCAAGTTCTTTCCAGAGACTTATGGATCTTGTTTTAGCCGATTTACAGTGGACTACTTGTCTAGTGTATCTTGATGATATTATTGTATTTGGTCGTAGCTTTCAGGAGCATTTGAGTAGATTGGGCGAAGTTTTGAATAAGTTGCATACAGCCAATCTAAAAGTTAAACCGTCCAAATGTAATCTCTTTTCTACCGAAGTACAGTATTTAGGACATGTTATTTCGGCTGAAGGTGTAATGGCTGACCCCGCTAAATTAGAAGCTGTGCGTTCATGGTCAGAACCTACAAACCAGACTGAGGTGAGGAGTTTTTTGGGTTTGGCATCATATTATCGCCGTTTTGTTAAGAACTTTGCAGAGATTGCCCGGCCCTTACATACACTAACCGAAAAGGGAAGAAGGTTTAAGTGGGATGATAGATGTCGTGAGGCTTTTATTGCTTTGAAGACCTGTTTGATATCTGCTCCAATTCTGGGTTATCCAGACCCTCAAAAGATTTTTATTCTTGACACTGATGCGAGTGATTGTGGGATTGGGGCAGTTTTGTCCCAAGAGGACAATGGATATGAACGAGTTATTGCGTACGTTAGTCGCGCATTGACAAAAACAGAACGTAAATATGCAACAACTAAAAGAGAACTACTTGCAATGGTAACATTTACAAAGTATTTTAAGCATTATTTACTTGGGAGAGAGTTTGTTTTAAGGACTGATCATAATTCCCTTCGCTGGCTACACAATTTTCAAGGGCTCGAGGGTCAGTTGGCACGTTGGCTAGAACAACTGGCCAATTTTCAGTATCGTATTGTGCACCGACCTGGTAAACAGCATGGAAATGCCGATGCGTTGTCTCGAATACCTACTTTGGTGTCTAGTGTGATTAAGCAGACACCTGAGCGGCCAGCAAGCCAATCGGTAACTGCTACCTCGGTTTGGACATTACAAGAAATGCATCAACATTGCTCTTTGCAGGGAGATGCCGGGGAGGTGAGGGTTGGACCTTCGTCAGGGCTGGGAAATGTGGGGGTATTAAGGGATGTAGATGTAAGTGGAGCAGAGCTCCAGAAAGCTCAACAAAATGACCCGGATATCATGCGTGTGGTGCAACTTAAAACCTCTATGGGGGGAGGGGGAATTGAGACCGACTGCCCAGCAGAACTGAGGAAGTTTGCAGGGGTATGGAGAGAGCTCCAAGTACGGGATGGGATGTTGGTGCGTATACCAGTGGTTCAGGGGGATATGAGCCCGAGGGTTCAAGTGGTCCTTCCTAAAGCCATGGTACCCTATGTCCTTTCTCAGTTACATAACGAATTGACGGCGGGCCATTTAGGGGTACAGAAATTGAGGGGCAAGATAAAGGATCGTTTCTACTGGGCAGGGTGGTCTGGGAATGTGAAGAGATGGTGCGTGGAATGTAGGGAATGTGCTTCACGCAAAAGAGCAGGTCAAGCACCCTGTGCGCCCTTACAACCATCCATCACATCACGCCCACATGAGCGTGTGGCCTTAGACATTATGGGACCCCTACCTGAAACCCTTTCGAAAAATAGATACATCTTGGTCATTAGTGATTATTTTTCAAAATGGACTGAAGCATTCCCTATGAAAAACCAAGAGGCGTGTAGGGGCAAAAATCCTGACAGAGGAATGGGTATGTCGGTATGGGGCACCTCGTGCCATTCACTCTGATCAGGGTAGGAATTTTGAGTCACAGCTATTTAAAGAATTGTGCCGCTTACTGGGTATGCACAAAACCAGGACTACCCCTTATTCACCTCAGTCAGATGAGATGGTAGAAAGATTTAATAGAACCTTGCTATCCATGTTGTCTCTTTTTGTAGATGCAAACCAGCTTAATTGGGATGCCCTGTTACCCTTTGTTCTGATGGCCTATAGGAGCAGCATGCATGCAAGCACCGGATTCTCTCCTTTTCGGGTTCTCTTTGGCCAAGAAATTATTTTGCCAGTAGATGTAATGTTAAACCTGGATAACCAAGAAAAGTTTGCATCTGTTAATGATTATGTTACCAAAGTGAGTGAGGTCTTATCCACTGTTGTAGAAGCAGTAAGGAAACATCAGATGAAGGCCTCTGACAACCAAAAAAGGAACTTTGATTTCAAGGTTAATTTCCAATACTATTCTGTGGGGGAGTGGGTCTGGTTAAGAGATAAAACAAGACGACGGGGCCTATGCCCAAAGTTACAGAGGAAGTTCCGTGGACCCTATGAAATTCTGGAGCGCATTTCAGAAGTGGTATATAGAATACGGCCAGAGGGGGGTGGCTCAGAGATGACTGTTCATTTTAATAGACTGAAACCATTTGTGCCTTCTACTCTTTCAGGAGCCCCTCTGTCCGGTGGTTTCGAGAACTCCCCTGCAACAGCAGCCAGACCCTCCCAAACAGAACTTAGACATTCCCAGCCAACTTCTCGACCCTCTCAGACAGTATCACAACCACAGAGATCCCGGGGAAGGAGGTATGGTGCTAGCTGGATTTTCTCACGATCACAGCCAGCCACGATGATGCCTGTTCCTGCCTCTGCTGTGACCCCTGCTCCTGCCTCTGCTGTGGCGCCTGCTCCTGCCTCTGCTGTGGCGCCTGCTCCTGCCTCAGCTATGGCACCTGCTCCTGCCTCTGCTGTGGCGCCTGCTCCTGCCTCTGCTGTGACGCCTGCTCCTGCCTCTGCTGTGGCGCCTGCTCTTGCCTCAGCTATGGCGCCTGCTCCTGCCTCTGCTGTGACACCTGCTCTTGCCTCAGCTATGGCGCCTGCTCCTGCCTCTGCTGTGACGCCTGCTCCTGCCTCTGCTGTGGCGCCTGCTCTTGCCTCAGCTATGGCGCCTGCTCCTGCCTCTGCGGTGGCCCTGCATCCCACCCTCGCTCTTCCCCCTGCTTTCAGCCCTGCCTCCACCTCTGTTTTGCCCCCTTACCCTGTTCCTGCTTCTGCCTTTAACTCTGCAGGTACACAGAATCAGAACTTGGAACATGTGATGCGGTCTGGAAGGACAAGTAAACCCCCAGCATGGGCTAGAGATTATGTAGTATAAAATAGACTCGGGACGAGTCTTTTGTCAAAGAGGGGGGTAGTGTGATGAACGTGAAAACGCAGGCCATTCGTTTCCTGTTCATTTGGTTGGCGATTGATTGTGTGATGAATGTAAGGACGCAAGCAATTAGTTTCCTGATCATGGGTTGGCGATTGATTGATGGGCCGATGAGTGACACCTGTGGAGGATGAAGTTGGGAAGAAAAAGGGTGTTTGCGTGTGTTCGAGAGGGAGGCGAGAGCAGACAAAGAGAGACTAAGACAACTAAGACTGCGTGAGTGGAGCACAGTTAGCGCGTTGCTACAATATGAGCAGGATAAATTGAGTGGACGGAATCTGGCTACCGAGATCGACGTGGGACGCGTATCCTTTTTTTGTGACTCTTTTTGTGGGTATCCGGGACGCCGGTGCCTGCGGACTGAACGTGCAACAACCACACGGGAGGGTCTCGAAGGCTGCCGGACGGAGGGAAGTGTTGATTCTTTTTAATGTGTTTCATGAATTGATGTGCGCTTGTGTGCGTGTGCGTGTGCGCGTGTGTGTGTGTGTGTGTGGGGGGGGGGGGGGATTCGGGGAGGGACAACTACTATGATTGAGTGTAGGATTGCGGGTGGTTATGTGGGGAAGTTTTAGAATGTGTTGATTAAGCCATGAATTGATTGATTGCTGTGATACACTTAATGTCTATTTATTAAGTAGCCTAGTACAGCGTTTAGCTGTTTCTGTGTATTTATTCCCTGTTGGGCTTTCGGGTGTGTGCAATAATTGGCCTATGGTGTGTGTGCAATAATTAGTCTATGATGTGTGCAATAATTAGTCTATTGTGAGATTTGTAGTGGCGTTAAGTGGCTTAGTGCAATATATCCGATAACGGACCTTCTACTCCTGCTAACTGACTTGATCTAGTATTTTATTCATGAATTGTTATTAATAAACAGATCTACTTATATAAACTACCGTCTGTGCGTGTCTTGAGTGGAACTGGGGATGACAACCGGACCATACCGGTAAAAAAAGGTGGTGGCAGCTAATTAGTAACCCTGCTGTTTCATTACAGTATCATCTATAGGCCTATATAACATGCTGTTTTTACATTGACATTGTAAACGTTATAGAGTATTGTGCAGTGAAGTTAACCATACGTCTTTCGCTAGGAAAAAATAGCGAGCACTGCCAATCATAACCTACAGTAAGTGCGGGCCGAATTGTGGGCTGCAAGAAGCACTTGCACATGTGCGTCTGTTTTGTTATCCTCGTTCGCATACCGAAATATTTTCTCGCAAATGCGAGTGAGTCTTGTTTGTAGAAATAGGCTACTTTCCGCCACAAATTTCAAACTGCCGTTAAAGGGATATTCCGCCATTTTTGGAAATACGCTCATTTTCCACCTCCCCTCGAGCAAAACAATCGATATTTACCTTGTTCCCGTTCATCCAGCCATTCTGTGAGTCTGGCGATACAACTTTTAGCTTCAGCCTAGCATAGATCACTGAATCGGATTAGACCATTAGCTTCTCGCCTGCTAGCTTCATGTTTAAAAGTGACTAAGATTTCTGATAATTTTCCCATTTAAAACGTGTCTCCTCTCAAGTTAGAAAGTGCAATAAGACCAACTGAAAATGAAACCTGGCGTTTTTCTAGGCTGATTTGACATGGAACTACACTCTCATCTGGCGTAATAATCAAGGCAACTTGCAAACGTACCATAGGCGCAGTGATATCGTACGCAGCATCTGAAAATAGTCCCCATAGACATCCAGCAGTAGTAGTGCCAGTATGGTTATGGTTATGGTTATGGTTATTTAGCAGACGCCTTTGTCCAAAGCGACATACAAATAAATAACAGTACAAATTAAATTAACAGTGAACAATTACAATAGGGAGAATAGTAATATTATCAGTAAAAACAATAATTTTAAGCACTAACCTAATGAGAAATAAAAAAAGTGAAATGAGAATAGCAATCAAATAAGTCACTCAGTTAATTATATATAATAATAATAACTAAAGCATGGTATGGCTAAATTTAAGGACAATAGCAAAATAAATGTCAAATTCTATCAATGGACAAATTATAACAAAACAATACTATTATACAAACCATAACACATCACAAACTCAAAGGACTAAGTGCATATTGAACAAATATGCCTTAAGACCCCTCTTAAAAGATCCAAAGCTGTTGCTCGAACGGAGAGCACTGGGCAACTCATTCCACCAACACGGAACCACTGAAGAGTAGGATCTACAATTTGACCTAGCATGTATGGTTGGTCGACATAACAGACGCTCCTCAGAAGATTGCAGTGGGCGGTTGGGAATGTACATCGTGATTAAAGAACTGAAGTAGCTGGGAGCAGATCCAGTCAGTGTCCTATAGGCCAGAGTGAGAGATTTAAATTTAATTCTGGCTACTATAGGGAGCCAGTGGAGAGTAACTAGGAGAGGGGTTACATGTGTCCTCTTTGGCTGATTGAAGACCAGTCGTGCTGCAGCATTCTGAATCAACTGTAGTGGTCTTAATACACAAGCAGGTAGGCCAGCTAACAGAGAATTACAGTAGTCCAGCTTGGAGATAACCATTGCCTGTACGAGAGCTGCACGGATGTTAAGAATTACTAATTAAATGTTCCTACATACTCTGATTGACTTTGTAAACTACTGTAGAAATGACAGAAATACTTTAATTACATTTATTTGCTAGGAATTGTTAGGGGTGCCAATAATTGTGGAACAGGTGATTTTATGAAGAACAATTATTTCTTTATGTGGGATTTTTTTCCTTCTAAATAAATGCACTTGTATTAAAGGCTGGATTTTACGCTTTTTTTCATAGTGGTCCTATATTATTTGGAAAAAAAAAGAATTTATTAGAAGCTAAAAAACACATCTTAACCAGGGGTGCCAATAATTGTGGAGGGCGCTGTATTTAGTTTTAACATTTAGAAAAACCTTGTTTTGCCATGACTGTAGTGATAATATAATATTCAAATGTGTAAGGAGGATGTGGGGATGGCAGACAGTCACTTCTGCCAGGAGAAAATTGAAGTCATCTTACACAAGCCCATCAAAACATTTGGCTACTTTTTTGTCAATAGGCCTACATTAGCCTAATTTGCATTGGTTTAAAAATATGTCATTATAGCTGCTGCTGAAAATGTCCAGCTCAATGTCTTGCTTTGAAAATCTGGCCCATGCAGCTTCATTTTAAATTGAATAGCCCTGCTATACAACAACACAACATAAGAAAAACTCTCACAACACAGGATAAAAATATAATTGTGAGGTGATACGTCTATCCACCACACTATTTTCCCACATCGTGTGAATATCAAAATCTGTGCAACATAAGGAAAAATCATTTCTGGTACCATCCAATGACCCATGCAATGAAAAATGTTATAGAGATATTGCTGACACATTAAGGCAGTTAGCACTGGATGCCTCATATTCACTTTTATCAGATGGAGGAGAACAAATGACGTGAATTGGCACCAATACAGCAGAACATAATAGGGCTCTGTACTTTGGAAACAAATTACAACAAATTACACTGATAGGCCTATTTAATGATATACTGTATATATGTGTGTATATATATATATTTGTATTGCATCTGTACATTTGATTCCATTGAAATAAAGGGTTATATTAGGCCTATGTCTACACCATAGGCTGTACCAGGAACTTATTTTATTGTAAAAACTGAAATTGCAATATTTAAAAAAGATCAAAAATGAATATTGTCTTATTTACACTGAGACAAGCACACATTGCTGAGTACTGCTGAGCTGTGCTGGTGTGCTACAGAATATAAACAATGAACCCGGGTTAGTTAGTTCTAATGGAAATACATTATAATTAGCCTACTGTAGGCCTACTGTACATGGTGTTATATATAGATATGGCTTCATAATTTTGTGAAACATTTTAGTAACAGAATAAATCCAAAAACTTTTGGCTTGAAATTCTCTCTAAGATTTGAATTGGTCCAGCTTTCTATTAGGCACTAATTCATGTGACATTTATGTTCTTGATCGAAATTCTGCATAATTTTGTGTGTTATCACATCACTCAGTGGAAATGAAGGAAGGTGATGAAGGTAGTCGGTCACTCAGTTGAGTTAGCTGCTGTGTGTGTATTAATTTGTTGTTGTTTCACACATTCAGAATCTCTCACTAGTCCTCACTGGGGTAGGAATCTGACACATTTAATACAAACAATCTGAACAGCCACACAAAAAAATCATAATTTGAGGGAAAAACCCCCAACAAGAATTCAGCATTAAGACTTGTGGTGTAAACCTAACCTTTGTTTTGTCGTTGCCTACATCCTCAATTACTAGGCGAGTACAGATGTATATCAATACTCTGTTTCTCACACACACACACACGCGCACACACACACACACACACACACACACACACACACACACACACACACACACACACACACACACACACACACACACACATTAAGTAAGAAAAATGCAATGCAAGCAGACAGAGGCAGGTTATAAGATTGCAAACATGGTAAGACATTTATTAGCTAACAACAGTTTAAACTACAAGCTCGGAGACCAGTGTTGGCTCACCGCTTAGGCCGATGGCCTACTGAGCCTCCCATTCTGTGTGTTCTCTTGGCATGATTGTGTCAAGAGGAAAGGCCTCATCAACAAATGATCCGGTCACAAGGGTAGTTGGTTGACAAGGTTTGGTGTGATCAAAGGCTGGTGGTCATGGCTAAAGCAAATTATGAAATATTTCTACTACACACACACACACACACACACACACACACACACACACACACACACTGTTCCTGTATGTTCATTTATTTCCGGTGGAGTGTTAACGGTGTTGCAACGGCACCTTCTGTTACAGTATATTCTGCTCCTTACCTCTTCACTCTGACACTGAATATCTTGTTTACCCTAGTGCAACACCAAACTGGTTCTGTGAAGAGACTAATTAGGACCACCGCTAGCGTGATTGATTTCTCTCTCTCTCTCTCCTCCGTCATTTACTTCCTGGATTTTTGGTCAACGATTCCTGGGACACCGTAGCGCCGGGGCATGAAACTTGGTGGCCATGTAGCCCCAGTAGACAGTAGAAAATTCCGTTTGGTCCCCGGGGGCCACGCCACCCCTAAATAACTACCTGAACCGTGGCACCGAGGATGACAAAATGTTTATGGTATGTGGGTCACAAGAGACCGCATCAACTTAGCTTATAACCAGTCATTTGTGATTTGCACCCCCATGGTAAAAAATGAAAATGCAATATTATATTGCTGTAATCGCCCCTATCTTCAGATGAAATGTTATGAACTACACCAAATTTCATGTGTATGATTAACCTGACATCCTCTGGGAGTATGCCACGTTTTGTGGAATTTCATCCATGGGGGCCTATAAAATAAATCAATTTGTGTACACCTAGTGACTGTACACCCATCGGACTGCAGATGGTGCTATTGAGCAAAGGGTTGCTGGTTAAGAATGACACACACTCACTCTCACACACACACGCACACATACAGTACACACACACACATCCACAGATCCCCCACACACACACACGTATGCAATGCATGCACACATACACACACAGACCCACACGCACAGACACACAGACACACACACACACACACTCTAATACACAAAGCCAAGGTCCCTTGCACACACTCATTTATATACATGAGAGTAGGAGATATATGTACATAAATTGCACAAATAGGAGATACAGGAAAGTTGACACGCATCATTTATTTCTTTTGGAGTGAATGTGCAGAACTGAGCGGCGGTCATATTGTGCACCGCTATGCGGTGCATCTTGTCACATTAACAATAGTGTCAGGTTCACCCACACCCGGAAACAAACAAGCACACAGAGAGCCCTTACCTGTACGTAGCCTATTAAGAAATATGAGAACAGCCCTTTTGAACCTTGCGCCCAAAGTCTCATTCTGCTGTCAAACTAACCAAAGTGGACTGGGCATGCTCTAAATGCACTTGAACCATAAACTTCAGACCATGCTCCAGTTTTGGATTGTTAAAACAGGGCCCAGGTCTTAAAATCAAAATGATTAATACTGTTAACAAATATGTCATCAAGAAAAAATATCAACACAACAACAGCAATATCCCAACATATATTTTTTCAGGCTTAATGATGAACCTTTTGTAAATTTATGTGCATAAGAAAACCAATACAAATATATATATATATAAAAAAGACCCTATAGTAAGAACACTTTTGTGTACAAAAACTGCCTTTTGAGAAATTGTATGCAATAACAGACATACATGCTTCCTTAGAAAGCAGATATGGTCACATGGACGGAACCATCCCTATATACATCAGTGTCAGTAAACTCTGTGCTTCTCTCTGTCACCAGTCAACAAAGGGCCAACCACACACACACACACACACGCGCACGCACACGCACACGCACACGCACACGCACACACACACACACACACACACACACACACACACATCTCACACCAAATAGACGTGGCAGAATGAGATTATTATTCTGTTTACAAAGTCGCCCCAAAGCAACCTTTATCCATGCTGTCCACAGAAGACTTCACAGGGAAGGGGGGATGCCCTCCTTGTGCTGGTATATATTTGGCTGCCTTGCACTGGATGAGGTATTGAGCTGCTGTAGATCTTGGGGTTAGGAGGATCAAGACGGAATAGCTGGATCCTAACAGTGGGACTCCTTTTCACTCACTGGGAGGTAGCCATCTTTAGTGGGGGTGCTTTTCTGGGGGAAGCTGTCGGAATCTGCAGGGAAGATTGCCAGCAGCTTTTGCTGGTCCCGCTTGGTCTTGGGCAAATCTGGGCAGGGTCTGGTGAGATGGTACAAACGCTTGGAGAGAAACAACAGCCTTTCATTTAGTGAGTGTTCAAGAAAAGTCTTTCATTCACCAACAATTGGTGTGGATACTTGGGTCGAATACTCAGAGAATTGTTTGCATACTAATATCACAATGTGGCTATTATGTACACACATACCTGTACTGTACAGTTACGAGAAAACATGACACACAACATCAGATACTCAGTTCAAAATGTATGGTTTTACAGTAGTCTGGTATACATTTGTGGACTAAGGTGCACCTATTCACTACACTCACAAATAATGGACGTTTCTACTTTCTCAATACATTTTGTTTTTACTTCATAGATGTTGTTAGACATTTGAATGTGAAAAAAAGTTAATATACTGCTGATAGTTAGAGCATGCTTGTTAGTGTGACATACCTCCTTCAGTGTTCCTTTGGTGATGTACAGTTTGTAGGCCACCCACAGAGGGATGCAGACCATAGAGGAGAGTGCCAATAGCCAGCCCAGGGAATATCCCCACCATGGGTACACATACTCATTGTTGTATTTGAGAGGAGTGTACTTAATCAGGGAGAATGCGAATGTGCCCTGTGCATGAGAACAGTTGGTTAGTAGGCTGTACTGTAATGTAAATATTCAAAACACTCTAAAAATGGGTTATGACCTCCTTCTACAACTCTTTTAAGGATGAGCTATATCGGGTTTACTGTACTAGTGGCATGTAAAGAGATATTTTCTTTTCAATAGTCCAAGGGGATCTAACATTAGTCTCTCTGTATATTGCTGCAATTGTTATTCTGGCATTAGCCAACAGGAGGAGCTCCTTCTTCACCATTAAGTACTTAACAGCCTGACCGAGCCTGAGGTTTAAGGTCCGTTCGATGGCTCTGTGCTTTTAATGCTAAAAACTCACAAAGCAGGTAGCAGGAGTGAAGAACATCCAGCAGTACTTAATAACAGCCCCCGGTCGGTACCCAATCATGTCCTCAATGTTGTCATAGAAACGATCAGCACCTTGAGGTCAAAGTCATTATTTGGAAACAATGACAATTAGTTTCCTCTCTAAATACAATAGGCAATATCTAATATGATTAAGATAATGTTATGTTATGAATACAGTTAAATTAAATGAATGCCAGTGTTCTAAACAACACATACAATATACAAACAACAACTGTGAGTTTTATCATGAGCATCTCTCTGATATGTGTAAGCTTGCAGGGACTCACCATATATCCATGCAATGCAGACTGTCTCAAAAATAGCCACAAACAGAAGGCACATCCCACTGGCTGCATAATAATCAAAGAGTTGGAATACATACATTCCACCCTGGAAGAGGTAGACATATAGATTTATGATGGTGTTCACTCCATCAGTCAGAGTCAGAATACACTGGTAACAAATAATATGCAAATCACGCACATCTTACATAAATTCTCCTCAGATGATTAAACCAATACAGTAAAGCGTCCGTATAAACCTGATATATGATACGGCCTGTTTATGGCATTAATGCTTTGGGCCAGCTAGGTCTTTCAAGTTCATGTTATTGTTTTACCCTATACTGTATGTGTTGATGAAACACACATGGCTTTGTCTTTTCCCATGGTAACTCATTATCAATGGTCATAGAAGAGTGAAGTCAAGAACATCCTTTCAAGTATTCTACAACAGTGAAATACCTGATTTACAATTGTCTCTATTAGTGAATGTCCAGCCCTGTCTTTTCACTCTTTCTTTTCCACAGTGCTGAACCATAAAGCATCTAGGCCTACAGTGGTGTTCAGGAAACTACTGTACCTCGGTGAGCATGATCAGGCCAACCATGTAGGACACAATAGATACTCCAAGGATGAAGAGCTCCCTCCGATTCTTACGACGGAACACAGAGGGGTACATGTCCACCACTGAGGTCACCAAACTCTCCACACAGACAAACTAGACAGGAAAGGACAAGACAGCACTAAATACATGCAGGAAGTACTGTGACGTACCCTTCATACACTAGACATATCTGGATGTGTTTATGGACACATTGCAAAACTGTTTCACTGTAAACTGACAACCAACAAATATAGAAAGTGAGAATGTCATTTGACAGTTCAAGTTAATCAAGTAGCTCTATACAGCAGTAAAACTAAACCCTACTTAATTGCACTGTTGTTATCAGTGGCTTCCATTCAGTGTTGACATAAACCAGTTCTGGTAGAGTAGCGGTTTAGCAAACTTGTTATTTCATTTCACTGTGTCCAACAGTGCATCAGGGTCACAGTGTACCTAAGCATAAAACAATTTGCTGAACAAAACATTGTATATCATTGCTAAATGCAGTACATTACATAACATGTTTATATATGAAGTAAAAAAAATTGAGTTTCTTAGAAAACTTTTTCATAAAAGTAAATCTGTTGTATTAGTGGTGAAAGGTCACCTTAGCTATTTATTTCTTGAAATAATCTAGAATTATCCAAATCCTTAGTGCTAAATGTCAATCTATTGCCTTTTCTGAAAAACTGAAAAATTCTTAACCACATCACCATGGGTGTTGATTAGTTCATTTCAGTAAGACATAATCAATTGAAATGGGGGCTTGCCTGACTGTCCAGTCCCAGCAGTACAATCATGATGAAAAAGAAACATGCCCAAACAGGGGAGAAGGGCATCATAGAAACAGCCCGTGGGTATGCAATGAAGGCCAGACCAGGACCTGGGGAGATGAACATGAGAACACACTCTGTGATGCTGACAGGGGAAAATCATTAAAAGAATCTGCACACCAAATGTCCTACAGTATGTAGGCCATTTCAGTCTGTTCCTAGCGTGTTTCCGGTTAAAACATTCAAAACCAATGCACATGCTTTGACATGAAAATGAATCAGACTTCAGTTTAGATCTACAAAATGTTGACTCTAAAACCATTTTTTTTTTTTGTCCTAAAGTTATCAATAGCTCAATGTTGCTCTCTGTGCCACTGGAAATGCCTCAGGAATGCACCTGTGCTGAGGTGCTGATAGAGGAATACACATTCATCCATGAACTCCATAAGTCCATAACAGGCCTCTCTCGTTATGAAGTCCATAACAGGCCTCTCTCCTATTGCTGTGTGGATACCTGAGGAGCTGACCCTATTGAAAGGCTACATGGGTGAGTAAGCACAGGAAATTTCCATGTCCATGTGCCTGTATGTTATCTTTACATTGTTTTGACCTTGGACGTTAAAAAGTCAGCCATATTACTGTACACATAACATAACAGTTTACCTGAAGAAAAGGTTGTAGTTGTAAGTGTTGTAAGTGAGTTGTAAATGTTTGACAAGGCATGCTCTAATTTTCAGATGGCCTTTGAACAGGGATATTTCTTTCTTCAAAGGTTGTGTTCTTCTCTATAGGTTCAGTTTGGCTATGCCTATGGTATGTCATATAAATACATTTTGCTCCTATGTTTAGATGGATGTAAAGGGAGTTACCTGATTCTGCCACTTCTGAAATGGGCACATTCTGTTCATATGACATGAAACCCAGTATGGAGAAGATAGCAAAGCCAGCTATAAAACTGGTTCCACTATTGAGAAAGCATAAAGCCAGACAGTCCCTAGGAGAGAAAAAACAATACTGAGCAAAAATAACATGGCATTTAAATGTCATTTACCCTCTTATGCAACATCTCCAATCAAGCACTCACCTGTAGCAATTGTTGTTATACTTGTTGTAACTGCCAAGTGCTGTTAGGCATCCTAAACAGATGGCAAAGGAGAAGAAGATTTGCGTCCCTGCATCCATCCACACCTGAGGGAAGAGTTTTTATGAAAATACTCTGTGAAAATCATGCTTGAGTATGCTTGACTGACACATAAGACTGGTGGGGGATTTAAGGACAGGTCAGCATCTAAGTTAATTAGGGACGGAGACTGTGCAAGTCATATAAATGCTGAAGTACGTCTTTGGGGTCCAGCGGGCACTGGTCCCGGTGGAGACCACTCATCCAACAGGGTGGACACAAGCGAGAGCCCCAACTCCTTTAAGCCTGCCCCTCCAGCTACACGGCCCTCCAGGATTAAGGACACTTAACAAGCCACTAGAACAAAAGCCAGAAGATGCCTGTCAATCAAGCTGTCTTTTCAGGCAGTTCGCTGGCAGGACAAAGAGCCCCCTCTGTAACCTGTGAGGCGGGCTGCCATAAGAGTGGTGCCTTTCCACTTGTTCACAGCCTCGTCCAGCTCCAGTCTGAATGAGGCCAGCCTTTGTTGTCTGCATTCTGCAGGGTGGTGTGGAAGCCCAGGGGGCAAGGTTTGGGCTGTTGGCCACTAGTAGCATGAAGTGCTCTTCCCCCCCAGACGCTCAGAATAGCTTTTCTCACCAAACCGTCACACCTGTGGTCTCACCACATGTAAACAGCATAGACTCCATGCCACTTCATTCATGCTATGCTGTCATGTGGCATATATATGCATGAAGGCTGCTCAGACAGGAGGGGTGGCATCTGTCATGAATAGGCTTTGCTGCTGTTGAGGACATTGCCTTCAAATAACATAGGTGAGGCAGGGCATTCATTATCGCTTGGTCTTTTGGGCCCCCACTGTCGACTTCAAGGCAGTGCTGCCATCAAAGTCTTAAAGGCACTTAAACTCTAACCCTAACCCTAACCCTTGCCTAACCCTAGAGTCTTCCAGGAAGTGCTGCCTTGGAGTGGACAGTGGGGGCCCAAAAGACCATATGACATTATTATTACAAGGATTATTCTCCAAAAGTTGCAGTATAGAATCCCAAATTACAGAAGCATTTGAGTATTTAGCCTGAACTAAGAAATCTTTTGATGAAACAATTGTACAGATGTGTTTGGCCTTGAACTGGAAAATCTTGATCTTAGACCAGAGACCGTCTGCACTGACCTGCCCTATGACCTACTGAATGGGGGGCAAACCCATGGGAATGCAACTGGTGGATAACAAGACGTCAAGGGGAATGTTGTGGTTAAAATCTCTTCTACCTCTTGGTGCAGAAAAACACATTCCCTATACTCAATAGTACAACATACTGTAAAATAACCGCAGTTCTAAATAAAACTGACAATCAATGGTCATTATTTTCATTCCATAATTAATCTAGATTAGAACAATCACAAAATTCTACAAAGCATTATATTATCTCAAACAACAAGTTTGAGTATTTGAATCCCAGAACTCCTTAGCGAATTTGATTAACTACTAGCCACTATGACTCAAGTTAGGGGGTTTTGAGTTCCATATTAAAATCAAGGCTTTGCATTTCCACAGAAACCTCCAAAGGCTGTCTCTCTGCTTGTGAAATTTAAATCTAATCTAAAAAATAAATAAAAAGGGATACCTGGAGTCTTCAATAAAGTCAGGTAACCATCAGTAGTAGTGTCACAGATTTAAGAGGAAAGACCCAATGGTTTCCCCCAGAGCAACAGTTGTAGAGTAACCTTCAGTCAGAGTGTCATAGGCTCCAGGGGCACTATCCACTGTGATTGTAGATGAGGGGGCTCCTATGTCCCACAGAGATGAAATGGTCTGAGGCGGCTGAGACTCACAGATGGCCCAAACAAAATGACCCAATGACCCAATCCCGCAGAGTGAGTAGGTTGGGATCATAACCGCAACACCTGGTCGATCCCTTCATTGCACGAGGACAGCAGGCCAACCAAACCAAATGATCAAACAGGCCTAAAAACTCAACAGTGTTTCGTAAAAACGTTCAAAGTCTTTATCACACACTGGGTTGTTAAATGGCTTCTGCACAATACTGCTTCTGCACTACTGATACAATAGGTCAGAACTGAGTTAGAACACTTAGAACACTGAGTTAGGCTTGGCTAGGCTAGGACATGATGACACAGAATAGGACATTATCAGTTTTTATTATACGGCTCTCTAGAATGTTGAGGGAGCTCCCATTTACTTTGAATGGGCCTCCCCAACGTTCTACGGTCAGTTATTTTTGCATAATCACCGCTCTGAAGGTATAATGACCGCTGCCAATGGCAACGGGTTCACTCCGCTAGTTGTAGCGGAAGCCACAAAACGGTAGCCAAGCAGGCATGGACTGGCCATAGGGCATACCGGGCAATGCCCGGTGGGCCGACGCATATTTGGGCCGAGGCTGTCAATTTAATAATAATAAAACAAAATATTTGCCTCATTTATATAGCGTACGGCCACAACGGTAGCGAATCGCGGCCCATTGGTTGACTGCCTTAATGGACATTGGGCTAGTCCAATAAAATCTCAGGGCCCTCCCTATCTCCCTCCCGGCCTCATCTCCCTCCGGAGTGTGAGACCGTTCGTATATGAAAATGTACGAAGACAAACCACAAAAGCGCAAGGGGGGCGCAGAGAAGTTGCGAGATAAAAGGCTAAAGCCTACAAGTGGATGCAGCAAAAATGTGCTAAAATTACAGAAATGTTTGCCACCACAAGTTCAAACAGGGCCGTCGACATATAGCAGCAGTGCAGAAGCAGCACCGAGAGCAGGCTTCAGAGGCACATGCGAGTGTGAGGAAGGAGTAGCTATTCAAATTGATTCGGAGGAGGAGGAAGAGGTGAGAGACGTGACCCAGCAGGGACAGATTGAGGAGGAGGTCAGAATAGCTACTGTGAGGCAGGTAAGAGGGAGCCGAAATGTTGGCTGAACTTTTTGGGCGCACAACGAACAATTAAAAGTTTGAAATCTGCGACTGCTTCTTCCCCTTGCTTCTTTTAGATGTATTAACCTGCCTACTACAGTTTGTAGGATTCAGCACCCAGTTAAGCAAAACAAAGTTTTATAGTGTGAGCGCGTCTTTTTGTGTGGTTTCTGTGGAGGCCTACCCCTCTCGCATGCATTTGAATTGCGATACCCATTAAATTAACGAGTTGTCGGCTCGCCATCAACCTTCTGAAATCTTAAGACAGTCACGATTGGTCGAACTTGTTGTCAATCTTGACGCAGTAGGCTACAACAAGCAAACTATCACATTTCTTTGCGACAAGCAGACACCCATACACACAGACATGCAGTCAGACGCATGGAATGAAACAGGAATGGTGGTAGCCCATGGAATTAACAATGAAAATATTTTGGGATGTGTCGCCTATACATCTAAACTAAATAGTATCAAGGTGAATTGTTGGCTAAAACTGTGCAAATGCTCAACATAAATTATAGCAGGTTTTATTTAGTGAAGCATTTAATAGCATGAGTTTTGTGCACAACCTCATCCTTGCTGGTTTAAAGGTCACTCTAGTGTGTGTGTGTGTGTGTGTGTGAGAGAGAGAGTATAATAATAATTAATATTTTTTTAGCAAGGGTAGGCTAGCCTACTCGCTTCCATGCAGGCTACTGCGGTTTACTTAAATATTTTTTACAAACAAAACAGTGTGCACATATGTTTTATCGTGTAAATTATCATGGTGGGCCACTATGGCCAAAAATGCCCGGGCCGTTTTTTGGTCCCAGTCCAGCCCTGTAGCCAAGTCATTGCTAAAGACACATTGAGATAAGTTTATTTTCTCGTTTTGGCAAGTAGTCGTATAATAAGCGCGATAATGTATAGAACGCCGGTCATTATTGGAAAATAATTCCCTTCAGGACGAAGCTAAACCCCTTCGCTGCGCGTCGGGGTTCTGTTCATCCTGTCGGGAATTATTTTCCGATAATGACCGGCGTTCTATAGCCTACATTATCCCTTAGATAATACTACTGAGGTGTGTGACTAAAAGCTAGTGTTCAAAAGTAGAGTCCTCTGACCTGTGGGTCACTCAGGCGTCCCAGGTCTGGATAGAGATAAAACTGAATCCCTCTGTAGGCCCCTGGCAGGGTTACACCCCGAATAAGCAGGATCAACAGCATGACATAGGGGAATGTTGCCGTGAAATACACCACCTGCAGCAAAGGACAGAGGTTAGTGGTTAAAGGTTAGTGCTGGGGCAAAAAAAAAAAACACTGAGAGCTATGCACTTTTTGGTCCTGACACCCTGTTACTACCTTTTTTCTATTTTCATGTAAATGTAGGAATGACAATAGGCTACATCAAAAAAATAATCAAAAAGTCAATAAAATAAAAAAGAATGACCAACCCATTGATTTCGGGCTTACATTATCAGTTTGAGTTAGAGATTCAGGAATAAGTTGCTGGAGCCTATTGTGAACTGTCTTTGGCTACAGAGCAGCCAATCAGCGTAATTCTCACTTAATTAGTCATGTGGTCGCCAGACAGACAACCATTGGCTGCTTTATCCCCCACCTAATGTTATGAATGGCATCTCTGAGCATGCTTTTGACAAAGCAAAGTTACATACCTTACCTTCTATGTTAGCATCAGAGGATAAAGTAAAATGTCTTCTTTAATAATGGGCAATAATGGATCATTCACATCCCCTCCATGGCCAGACAAGAGTGACTCTCTCTGTACAGTGGTCCTCTGAGTAGCAGTGCTCAAAGCACATTCAGTTTCAAGTCAATTTCTGTTGTAATTATTTGTTATTAAATTACTTATTTTAGCCTAGTGCAATATCATATTTTATACATATTACACTGTACAGTAATTTCCGGCATATAAGCCGCATTGTGTATAAGCCGCAGGACAGTGTTTCATGCAAGTTAAAAGAAGCAAAACCATATTAACGCCATATTAACTGCCCCCCTGTATTAACCTCATAGCTGAAGAAATTTTGCAAAATCAATGTATAAGCCGCGGCTAATAGTTGGGAAATTACGGGTATATTGTGTTTCTATTAACTACCTCATTGCTTCTTTGTCATATATGTGTGTCTCCCTATAGCAACAGGACAATTAACCCATAGACGGTTAATAAAGACGTCTGTCTATCTGTCTGATGATCGTTACAGTTCACCTTGCCAGTGGATTTCACACCCTTCCAAATGCAGAAGTAGCACATGACCCAGGCAATGAGAAGACACAGGGCCAGGTCCCAGTGGACTTCACCGATGTGGTCAATCCCAGAGGAGATCCTCAGAACCCTCCTCCTGGACACACATGACATGCAGTGATGTAGATAAACACACACACTGTGACACACCTTTCATGGTTATTTCATGAAGACATAATAAATGATTCTCGCTTCTGACACATTTTAATGAGAGCAAACGTTTCTAAGTGGCAACGAGATCACCATGGCAAACATAACAATGAGCAGATAACCAGTAACCACCATGGCAAACATTTGACTTCCTGTCATGATACAATAGATAACAAAGCAGTGTGGATATTCTGACTTACTCCCAAAATTCGATGACTGGCGAAGTAGCATTCTCCAAGTGACTTTGGTCAATAGAATCATTCCTCCTCTGGAACTCAACGCAAGAGTCTTGGACACCACAAAAGACAGCATAAGACACACTGGGACAATCCATGTGTCAATGGACATGGGACAATCTGGTGTGCATTACATGCAGAAACATATTACCTGTATTCCATGTGTTGTTGCAGGAGGCCCAAGGCAAATCCCAAGAGAAGGAGTACCTGAGGTAGAACACTCCCCAGGCCAAAACAATGATGTAGTAGAAATTCAGCAGTGCCACAATGACCTGCGTGGCATATCCAACTCCTTCACCAAGAGGAAAATTCAGATGTCACAAGACAAATTACGCTGAGTTATTGCCCATGCATGTTATTTGGACATTGGTAGAACTTTTCAAACAGTACAGTACACCAAATGGAATGTTTCGTCCTATTGCGGTCAAACATTTAGAAAATCTACAGAAGTCTAGCTCAGTCATGAGCCAAAACTATCCAGGTCAAAACTACCCAAGGTTATGTAGGTCTACTCTGCATATGGGAGCTCACTCATAGCATTTTAACTGTACAGTATGTTACAGTACATGCTCAAAATGCAGGAATGAGACAATCTGTCCTTCATAGACTAGTAGCCTCACTTGATTGTGCTTGGTTAGAGTAATGTAATATGTCTACAACCATAACAAAACTGTATCTATGGATTCATTTTGGGCAATGTAATACAGTTGTAATAAATACTGTTTCCTAGTTCCACTTTTTCAAGCATGAATACATTTGTTATTCCTAGTTTCACTTTTCCAAGCATGAATACATTTGTTATTAAAAAATACTAAAAGCGAAATGATATAAAATAACTTTGACCATCACCTTCTAGAAGGGGGCAGATCTTCCTCCAGCATGTGATTCCACCCTGACTAGTGTACTGACCGAGAGCGGTCTCCAGGAAGAACACAGGTATTCCACAGGTGAAGAGGAAAATAAGGTATGGGATGAAGAAGGCACCTGTTAAAGGTGTAGATGAAAAACATGATTAAGGGAATCAGTTTTAAGCAACACAATGTCTTTCATTTACCTTAAAATAATGTTGATGCTGCACTGATTTACTGTATGGAGAATGGGAATTGTGCTTTGGTAACATTGTGACACTTGCAGTCATGCCAATAAAGCTCTATGAATTGAAATTGAAATTGAATGGGGTCTCTAACATTACCCAAGCTTGAGCAGAATGGCAGGTATTGCACTAGGACCTATAGGTAATGCTGCTGTCACATGTAGCATATTTTTATGTAGGTTTCTCATTTAATGAAATGTGTAGTTTATCAACCATGTATACTGTATGTATTAGAATATTCTGCTATAATATATTAAAAGGAATCAATTTGGAGCTTTGATCTTGAGCTGATGTGATCTCTCTCACTAATTTGTGAGATAACGTTACATGTTTGTGACTTAGCAAGGCTTATGTGTAGAATAATGTATAGAATACAGTAATGAACTTCACTGTTACTGACATTATTAAAGTCCCTTAAAGGGACACTTCACCGATTAGCATTTAGCTTTGTATCTTCAGAAAACCAGGCATGTTTTTGAATGCTCGTGCATCATTCCCTCAGTTTGCCCTGAGACGGGAGAAATATGGATTTCAATGTTGGCTTAGAATTATGTAAAAATCGTCATTTTACATCATTGCAAGCTGGAAGTCCTATCTTTGTCGAGGAGGTGAAACTACAAATGCTTTCCTCACTTGTGACCCTGCAAAGTGAAACCAGTCGCTTTGGTAAAATGTACTAAACTAGATGCACCGCATAGCGGTACACAATATGACCGCCGCTCAGTTCTGCACATTCTCTCCACTAATATAAATGATGCTTGTCAACGTTCCTGTATCTCCTATTTGTGCAATTTATATGCATATATCTCCTACTCTTGCAGCTCATCTGTATTTAAATGAGTGTGTGTTTGGGAGTTTGCCTTTGTGTATACAGTAAGAGTGTGTGTGTGTGTGTGTGTGTGTGTGTGTGTGTGTGTGTGTGTGTGTGTGTGTGTGTTTCTGTGTGCGTGTGTGTATGTGTGTGTGTGTGTCTGTGTGTGTCTGTGTGTGTCTGTGCGTGCGTGTGTTGAATCTGTGGATGTGTGTGTGCATGTGTGTGTGAGTGAAAGTGTGTCAGTCAATTGATTTATTTTATAGCCCCCCATGGATGAAAATCCACAAAACTGGCATACTCCTAGAGGATGTCAGGTTAATCATACACATGAAATTTGGTGCAGGTCATAGTTAAAGGGATATTCCGCCATTTTTGGAAATACGCTCATTTTCCACCTTTCCTCGAGCAAAACAATTGATATTTACCTTGTTCCCGTTCATCCAGCCATTCTGTGAGTCTGACGATACAACTTTTAGCTTCAGCCTAGCATAGATCATTGAATCGGATTAGACCATTAGCTTCGCGCCTGCTAGCTTCATGTTTAAAAGTGACTAAGATTTCTGGTAATTTTCCCATTTAAAACGTGTCTCCTCTCAAGTTAGAAAGTGCAATAAGACCAACTGAAAATGAAACCTGGCGTTTTTCTAGGCTGATTTGACATGGAACTACACTCTCATCTGGCGTAATAATCAAGGCAACTTGCAAACGTACCATAGGCGTAGTGATATCTTACGCAGCATCTGAAAATAGTCCCCATAGACAGCAAGCAGTAGTAGTGCCAGTAGCTGCAATTTGCCTTGATTATTACGCCAGATGAGAGTGTAGTTCCTTGTCAAATCAGCCTAGAAAAATGGCAGGTTTCATTTTCAGTTGGTCTTATTGCACTTTCTAACTTGAGAGGAGACACGTTTTAAATGGGAAAATTACCAGAAATCTTAGTCACTTTTAAACATGAAGCTAGCAGGCGAGAAGCTAATGGTCTAATCCGATTCAATGATCTATGCTAGGCTGAAGCTAAAAGTTGTATCGTCAGACTCACAGAATGGCTGGATGAACGGGAACAAGGTAAATATCGATTGTTTTGCTCGAGGGAAGGTGGAAAATGAGCGTATTTCCAAAAATGGCGGAATATCCCTTTAAGTTATTGTGCTCACATGAACGGCCATAAACTAAGCTTTCCAACGATATATCAAGAGTATTACCAAAACTATCGGGAAGATAACCGCATCCTAAGTTGACATGGTTCTCCCGTCACGATATGCCAGAAGAGGAGAAATCACCTTTTTAAGCGACGTGGACAACGGGAATGACTGCTAATGTGTTGAATCTATAACAGTAAAAATGTATGTTCAATATTCACTTCTGTTGTACATTGCATTAACTACATGGCAACAACCACCTCTACTAGTATAGGCCTAACATTCCTGTTCTACTTTTGTTTAATTCTTTCAGGCCTGAAACATAGCTCTGTTTATACCATAGGCCAAACCTGGTGCTTGAACACAGTTCCTTGCCTAGGGAAGATTTTACATTACACTGGGCTACAGTAGGCTTAAAAAGGGCTAAACTACTACAACTATCCCAGTTCAACTGCCATGGCCGCAAGACCAAGGCTGCATCTGAATACCCATACTAGCCTACTATTGGGTTATTAAGTCTGACGTCACAGGCCCAATAGCTTTTTAATCAAAAAGGTTTCAAGCAAAGCCAGTTGTTTTTCACAGCCTGTAAACCTTTCCACAAAAACCATCCCTTTAATTTATCTATAAAAACACTGTGCAACATTTCGCTATGCCCACATAACCGTAGTAACCATTCATTGTGATGTGTAAGCACCAGGGCGCATCCAAAGATCCTTCGCTTCAACTCTGTCTGGTGCATCTCCGAGTCCAAGCCTCTCGCCTAATGGTTGAATTTTGGCAGTTGGTTGTTTGGCAGTTGGCATTTGGTTGAACACAATAGGAACTCTAGCTCTGGTGCTTGTAGCCTACGCTAAAGTTCCTGGGTTGATGGCCCGCAGTATAAATGAGGCTAGGACACTGGATGTTCCTGTTATCCACTCTGAGCATTTCAGTCACAGAAAGGCTGATATGGGCTACAGTAACTCACCTCCTCCATTCTTGTAGCACAGGTATGGGAAGCGCCAGACATTGCCCAATCCAATGATTTCTCCAGCCACTGACAGGATGAACTCCATCTTATTTGTCCACTGACCACGCTCCTCCATCTTTTCCTCTGTATGAGGGACAATATCCAAAGGCCTGCTGTGGCCATTTGAAGGATCCCTTTTAGCCATGCTGTCCATGTCCCCTATGTACAAGTAAGGGCAGAAATAAAACACATATGATCTACCCAGTGGGCACCTTGACGTCAAATGGTCAAGAGATATTGATGACCATGTTATATATCTATAATTTCATTACTATTTCGACATCACAAGAGAAGTGATTGTAAAAAGGTCCAACAAAGAGATCACTCATAAATATTTGTCATGTCATTTACTGAAATCACTCAATGTAATTTACGTTAAATGCATTTTACACTGTTTTGAATGTCATATCACTTTCTGTCTTGAGAATGTAAAGTGAGTTAAAATGAAATTAGTTAATATTAACATTATTATTAGGCTATTATTATTACTAAATATATTCTATTTGTATATAGGATATATAATTTCCCTATTTTAAATACTTCTTATGTGTCCTTCACCATTTCCATGTGTCCAAGTCCAATGTCTTTTTCTTTTCTTGTGTGCAAAGAAGAAAAACTTGACAATAAAATCATTCTGATTCTGATCAACTTGATTTATAATTTTGACATAATTTTGAAATTAATGATGGTTATATCCCTTACGTGTTGATTTGACGAAATTTGAGAGATTAAACTAACCGTATGTAAGAAATGTATTTCAATTAAAGGTGACATAGAATGGAAATAATTTTTTTCTTGGTTTTCATGAATTATGAGAGGTTGTGCATAAACAAAGAGCTATTATGAACATGAGGCATGGTTGTACCCTCCTTCATATGAAAATCTTGAACTTAGAAATAGACACAAAAAAATGGGCGATTCAGCAAAACTGCTTGCTTGTGATGTCAGACATCGCAAAGCCATTGAAGTTCAATTGGGGTTGCCAAAGAGGGCGCCATTTAGTCAAATAGACCATTTCAATACCCAGCCTAAATATATGGTTTTAGTTAGTCTTGTAAAATTGCAAGTTGAGTTTAGTTTTTTAAATCAAAGTTCAATATATACTATTTTAACATCAGAGAACACAGTGCAATACTCAATTCATCCATTCTATGTCCTCTTTAATGATAGAATTGCCCTGATAGAGTATGTCACTAGACATTAGGAAATAAATCTCATCAAAAAAAATACTGAAAATCACTGACTCTCTCTGTCCTGTCATTCAACTCCCTCTTCTTGCCTCTCTCTCTCTCAACTCTCCCGCTCCGCTTTTTTCTCTCTATAGTATAACTACATATCTCCATTGATAGGCTTGGTAATAATAACCATCATGACTTAGGCCATCGCCCACCAGAAGCGTACGCAGCATGCCGCGCCACGAAAAACAAATAGAATTCCATTGTTTTCACCGGAGCATCGCCCACTGGAAACGTCTGCCGCGCAAAATCCTGCGCGGCAAGCCCTACGGAGCCCGAGAGAGCTCACGGCAATATATTTTGGGGAAGGACGAAAACGTGCGCTCACTTTGCAAAATCGAGCTCTCATTTTATTAAATCGTGCACTCGTTAGTGCGTGCTCTCGTTTCATTACATCATGCGCCCGTTTTCCTTCAACGTGCACTCACAGTACTACATCGTGGTCTCGCTAATCTAAAATGTGCACTCGTTTTAGTTTTTTTTAAAATGGGCGCACGATTAGATAAAAACGTGAGCATGATTTGTATAAAACGTAATTCGTTTTCATTAAATCATGCCCTCGTTTGATAAAATCGAGCCCATGAATTACAAAATCATGCTCTCATTTTATTAAATCGAGCTCTCAATTAAAGCAAATCGAGAGCTTGTTCTTTAAAAAACGTGCCCATGATTTATAGCTTATAATGTGTGTAAGTTAGAACATGGTGAGCACTATCCAATTTGCTGTTACAGTCGTGACAAGTAGGCCTTGGGGCAGTTTTAGGCATTGTGAAAGACATGGATCTAGGGTTTACCATGGGTTAGGTATGTCACACAAAGAAATACTGGCAACTTTAGTAACTCAGCATGGTTGTAAGTGCAAGTACAACGTCTTGCGGGTGAGAGAAGAGCTGTGCGCATCATTCTTAGTGAACTCGACCCTGAAGGATCCCAGTGCCGCCGCCGGCGACGCCCGAGAAGAAGACAGGCTACTTCTCGGACCCAGTTTCGTATGGCACATAGACTCATACGATACATTGAGCCCATATGGAATCTGCTAACGGGGACAGAGAATGTGGTTCTTCGCGATATGCAAGTGTACTTAATGCAAAATGATGAAGATAGCAGAGCGGGCCGATCAAGCTGTTTGACGGGAGAAGTAGTGCAAGTCAAAGAATAGAGAGTTGGTGGGGTGTGATGAGGAGAGAGGACATTGAGCACTATACATCCAGATGTTTGGCGAACTTAAAAACGAGGGTTTATTCGCTGGTGACTTCCTAGACAAGGCACTCATCCAAGTGCAGCTCTGAGCCACATAATTTTCCTGCTGAAGCCGTCTATGCACCCGTTAGCAGATTCCATATGGGCTCAATGTATCGTATGAGTCTATGTGCCATACGAAACTGGGTCCGAGAAGCCTGTCTTCTTCTGGAATGGAAGGACACTGGAATCCTTAAGGGTCGTGTTCAGTGAGAATGATGCGCACAGCTCTCTTCTCACCCGCAAGCCATTCTCTAGACATTTTTGTGCATCCAATGATACATATGAAACTTCCCGGGACCTTGCAGTTGGCCCAAAATAAAACGGCAGCGAAGACCGCTTGTTCGCAACATTTACAACCAGGTTGCCAGTAGGCTATTTATTTGTGTGACACACTGTACATAACCCACGTAAACCCTTAGTAGATCCATGTCTTTCACAATGCCTCAAACTGACCCAAGGCCTACTTGTCACAACTGTAACAGAAAATTGGATAGTGCTCATCATGTTCTAACTTATGCATGTTATAAGCTATAAATCATGGGCACGTTTTTTTTAAAGAACGAGCTCTCGATTTGTTTTAATTGAGAGCTCGATTTTGTAATTCGAGGGCTCGATTTTATAAAACGAGGGCATGATTTATTGAAAACGAATGCACGTTTTATACAAATCATGCTCACGTTTTTATCTAATTGTGCGCCCATTTTAAGAAAAACTAAAACGAGTGCACATTTTAGATTAGCGAGACCACGATGTAGTACTGTGAGTGCACGTTTAAGGAAAACGGGCGCATGATATAATGAAACAAGAGCACGCTCTACTTAAACGAGTGCACGATTTAATAAAATGAGAGCTCGATTTTGCAAAGTGAGCGCACGTTTTCGTCCTTCCCCAAAATATATTGCCGTGAGCCCTCTCGGGCTCTGTAAAGCCCAGACCGCCGAACACCGCTGAACGCCGTTTCTGGTGGGTGTTGGGCTTTATAGTAATCCTAACCCACACTACAGTATATCTCTTTTCTTTTGGCCTGATGCCCCACCCTCATTCAACTAATCACCGCGCTACAGTATTACAAAAGTGATTGCAGAACCAGTTTTAGCCAACATCCTACAGTTCCTTTAGTTTATGGCATGCATGTTGATACAAGCCATCATGTTTGAAGGAATGTCATCTGATAACTCTCTACAGCTTGGGGTACATTGGTAAGTGACAAGTCACCCTGAGTGACTAGCACTTATTTACACTCACTGAACGTGTTGGTGCATTCAACTCTTACAAATGTACATGTATACAACAAGTGCGCATCATGTTTCTCATTTCATCCGACCCCCCAATAGCCATGATAGTCATGTATGACATTAGCATGGTCCATGCCGGGCAACGACCCGGGAGATCAGCCTCTGATGAAAGAGTTCCTTCTGTGCAGGAAACAGACTGCTCACTGACTGTGCTCACTCCTGTCAGTTCGTGTTAACAGGCCCCCGGCTCCCCTCCTGCCTCTCGCATCAATAGGCACTGACTAGGCCAAAAGGCCCCCCTCCCCTCCCCACCCAGACCAGGCCAAACTAATGATGGGGTGGGGGATTGGATGAGGTGGGAAGGGTGCTTTAAACACAGACCTTAAATCTCTCTTTTGATACCCCACAAGGTCCAAGAGAGCCAATCATGTAACAGCTTTATTTTCTAAGGCGAGATCAAAATGGTTTGTCTTCATAGAATGCAGATGTGGAGTCATGTTAGCATGCCAGTACTGGGTTTTTAAAAGTGGTCAGATCCAGTCACTGACAGGTCCTAAACAGGTCTAGTCAGACTTCAGTCTTTATAACACCACTATCAGTTGGGCCATCAGGACCTTCTTAACAACTTAGCTTGGCAGTAGCATTGTTTCATAGGTTATCACTAGTGAATGCTACCCTTCAGCTGATAAGAAGCCAGGAACCAGATTTGAGAACAGTATATTCATTAATATCTTTTAGCTATAACAACTTATGTTCCTGTGTTTTGAAAAACGAATCCCGTTTTTTACAAAGACCCAATTTTGTAACACATGAGTGTGGGACAACTAACCTGACTCTACTCTATGAGTTTTTTTCCAGGTACTTTCTCTCATTATCAATTTTATGCAGTATATTTGTTTGAGAGAGGGCTAAATTGGTTAACACTCGTTAAACATACAATATAAGATCGGTCATGCCGAATCAGTCTTGACAGTGTAAAAAGTTGAACTGAATTATATTAATAATATAGTAAAATCATTAAAAATGCAGTTCCTGAGGGAGCCATAAATGTTAAAGGTGCATACAGTACTTAAGTCCCATAAATAATTGACAGAGAACAGCTGTAAATGATTATGCTTAGCATTGACATACTGTAATCAAGTACACTATACCTAGAAGTACTACGCTATACCTAGAAATTCTGCTTATCACATGCCGCAAACAGAGGTGAGAACTTATATTAAATAAAATATTAAATGGTATGAGGATTTTCATCTCCACTCAATCCTTTCCACAAATGAACAAGGGCCAACAACCTAGTGAAAATAAGGATGCAAAATGTAATTGCAATGTTTCTAAGCACTAAGTGTATGGACCCCCCCCCCCCCCATTCATTAGCATGCTGTTAACAATTACTTTTTAAAATCATTAATCATAATTTGTATACTGTAAGTTAGGTCTGAACATGTGACATATACATACAGTATATAACATAAAAAGAATACACACATGAACAAATTCTATTATTCTGAAAAAGAGAAATTCATATAGAACTCACCCTTCATTGTGATGGATCAAGGTAGCTGTTCGGTTTGAGATGTACCAGGGAGGTATCTGACAATATAATGTGTGTGGAGGGGTGGAGAGTAATTCTAAACAGGCCGTCAACCTTCAATGAGCTTTCAGTTAACAACCCAAAGCACTCCCCTTCCCATTCTGACAACACTCCCAAACACACAAATGCAAACTTGTGCGCACACACACACACACACACACACACACACACACACACACACACACACACTCGCACACGCACATGCAGTGAGAGAGAAAGTGAGAGAGAAAGAGAGAGAGAGAGAGAGAGTGAGAGAGAAAGAGAGAGAGAGAGAGAGAGGGAGAAAGGGAGGGAGAATGCACCACACAGTGGAGTCTCAGTGTGACAGAAAGATTGCATAACCTTTGGACTCACATTCTCCAAGGACTTTCTTTCAATGGTGTGAGAGGAGAAGTGGAGTGAGAGAATTTCTTTCAATAAAGGACCACCTTCACTAAAATTGTTCGTTTTGCACTGAACCAAAAACATCCCTCCAGCATCGTCAAGTCACCCAAAGCTTTTCACCCAAAAGCAGGCCTTTCTTCGTCTGACTGTACTGCTTCCCCTCATGCTCAGCTCCTCATTCACTGCTTTTTCCCACACCAGCGGCACCGAGTAGACTGGCCCAGTTTGAGGAACTAGTTCAAACATGGCAAGCCTGGGCCATTCTCTCTCAATGAAGGCTTATTTGTGCCAGTTTCTGTGCCCCCCCCCCCCCCCCCCTATCTTAGGCAAACGGATCAGAGAATTTACCAAAGGCTAGCAGATCATTTTCAGTTTTAGAAGCCCACTTTACAAGGTACCTTCAAACAGTACATTTAAGTTATTGTTCAGATACTCCGTCTATGTCCCTTTCTGTTCATAAACAGTCATAAAACATTTTGGGATTTCTGTAATTATGTATCCCAAAGGAAATTAATGAGACAAAAAAATCCTTCCTCTTTCCCCAAACAACAGACTTGAACCTTAACAGTTATGCTCCTTTACACAGCAGTGCCACAGGTCGCTGGTCAGGGTTTGTCTGAACCATCTTAAAAAAACAGTCATGTCTCTCCCAATTAAAATCACACAGTTTTGCTCATAACAACCGGACTGTTAATTACGAGTTCCAACATGTGGTAAGACATCTCCTGTTGAGCTTTCGGTTAATGGCCATTAAGTACACAGCTGGAGCTCTTTCTTATAAACCTTCAAATGTTCCCTTTTAATACTTTAATTAAGCCTGTCTATTCTTGTGTCATTATGTCCTGAAAGAATGAATGTTGTGTAAGACGTGAGGAGAATTAATTCACAAGCCATTACAGCTGTGACGGAATGGTTTTGTTTTTGCTTTAACTGTCTGACTCAACAGTGGGTATACTGTACATTAACATGTGTAAGCGAATTCAATTCTGTTGGCCTACCTCTATAAGACTTTCAGAAGCTGTGTGCTGTTTAAAATATTGGTTTATCTGCATTGAAATGTCACATCTGTTTTTGAACAGAGCACAGCTTTTTTTATGAAACAAACCAATGATGATTTTCTGGGTCTATATTAAAATACATTGGCCCTCATTTATGAAACATGTGTACGACATAAAACAGGCGTACGACCGTCTGACGCTTATTTCCAAACAAAGCATGGCATTTATCAACTTGAATGTGATCGGTGGCTACACTCGAATCTCAGGTCTTGTCTCAACTGGTGTACTGAAGTTTTTCAGGCGGCATAGCACCATGCAGCAGTAAATCGGCGGTGGATTGGAAAGTTGGAGAGTTTAATTCATAGAATATCTTGGACACTTTTCCTGTACATGTGTAGCCTATGCTGTATAGCCTATTATGTTGACACATTTGATGGCTTAGGATAGCCATAGGAGATTATTTCTCTTTAGCAAACACAACATTCATGAATTATATAGGGCCTAGGCTATTTTTGAATCATTCCAATGGGCAAATAGCAGTGTTGTAGGCCTATGGTTCTGTAATGAATATAGGCCTATTTATAGTATGATGCGTTCTCTCTGCGAAGATAGAGTCTGTGGTGCTTAAATCGCTTGTTTCCCGCCTTGATGACACTTCTAGCTGTCAAAATTACCACATTTCAGCAGGACGTTACTATGGCTCCACTGGCCCCCATTTACAGTATCAACCGAGTGTAGACCAGTGAATATCTGAGCGCAAAAATCTTCTTACGACTGGGATCACGTGTGATTCATGAAACTTTCGTATCACTCAATGTTTGTTGATAAATGTGGCAGTTGGAAACAAACGTTGGCTAATTTAAATATCACGCCCTTATATATGCTCGTTTTAAAGGCCTTGTCCCTAGAATTTACGACATGAAGGTGCATTATATGTCCAAAAGAGAAGCATTTGTGATTTCAACACTTAATTTTACCGGGAAGTTTCAGTGGCCCTTGAGGGACGGGGGTCATTAAAGTATACTACATCACATGCCCACTACAGTAGGCTATCTCTAAGAGAGATGGGATGCGTCTTGGATAGGAGTTAAAGGTATACTATGCAGGATTGGCGATTTCATCGCCGGTTTCGCTTTCACTTTTCATTTTCGCTCGTTTTATGCTTGCATATTTCTCTGCATAGCTTCCTCTACAGCTTTAGCGTGTATATTTTACAAAACTCCTCAATCGGTCAGTCTGCCGTGCCTTTTCATGAGACTTTACATGACACTTCCTGGAGTAGAGCATGGGTGCGTGCCCGAGATCTCCTGAAGTTGCAAGTGGGGTTCTACCGCCACAGACCACTAGAGCGGCCAAAAAAAACACTGTTTGACCGGTAATGACTCATTTAATCATATATAACAGTATGGAACGAATTGATTAACTGAAAAACGGCCTATATTGATCACCCTGTTTGATCAGTTGCTCATTTGAGATTTTTTGACAACTTGGCAGACTCCTCAGGAGAAAAAAAAATGTGACCTGAATACTTACCAATTCCAATTCCAAGGCAATTTCATTTCTACACATCGCGCAGGCCTACTACCAGAACTAGGCACAATTAGCTTAACTATTACAGATATTGTTACATCAACAGTGACAAGCCCTAAATAAGAAGGGGCCGCTCATTTAGCCTACTGTACTGTACTTCCGTAAATTATTGCAAATATAGACTTTGTTGCGACTTCAGAAATTGTTTTGGGAGTGCTACTTTGTTAATATTTTGGAAACTGCGAGTAAGGGGCCGCGACTGCTCAGCCAACAGCTTCAATAGCCTAAGCCAGCTACAGTGCTTTACTATGGGGGCATGATTTGAGTCTGTAGCCTACTGTAGCTGCCTGGCTCCTCTAGCTGTTGGCGGGTATGGGCAAAAAAATACATACAAATTATGTATTTAGAGTAGGGCTGTCAAAATAACTGATTCATTTAGATGAATTCATTTGAGATAAAATAACTGATTAAAAAAATTAACGCAGATTAATCGATGACCTTTGACCCGGAGCCATTCTAGTCAGTACCAGAGCGCTAGATAAAACAGAGTGGCGACACTCCCATAGACTTCCATAGGAAAAAATGGCAGCGCTTTTTCCAGGCTATTTCCTCGTTATGGGGCTTTTGGAACTGTTTACAGCCAATCTCTTGGTCAGTAGTCAATGAATTAATTGATTACACCTTTCAGCATCAGAAGCACATCCCACCCTCCTGCGATTCAGCCATTCAGCACAGGTTTTTTTGGAACTTTTGATCGTGGCGGCAACATCAGAGAGTGTCGCAACTCTCTCTATCTATGGCTCTGGTCAGTACCCATTAGACCGTAAAATGGGTAGACGAGAATGTGCTGCCTGGATCATTGATTGGAACATTTACTTTTTAAAAAAACGGCCTGACGGTGTTAAAAAGAAAGTGTTGATTAAAACAAAGTCTTCTGCAATGTCTGCAGCACAGAATTTGCATATCACCGGAGTTCGTCAACTCTTAAGTACCACATTACTGCAAAGAAATAGTGTTGACATGCATAGGCTATATCAAATATCAAATGTCAAATGCATACTCCGATTGAGCAATGTGGCTCAACCGGTTCCATTAATCCAGTTTAGTCTAGTAGTTTAGTTTGTGAAAACAACAGTCAAACAACAATGCAAAATAATAACTGTCATGAAATTAGGGCAACAGAATACTGAAGAAGAAAGTCCTGCAGAAACCTGACTGTACATGTATGTCCTCATGACTTAAGAGGTCTCATAAGAGGAGGTTCTTGTCCACACAGTCATGTCATCATACAGAGCAGACATTGTTGACACAGGAGACAAAACATCTTAATGATGAATTATACCACATCTGTACCAGGGCTCAATGTGGAAAAAGGTGGTTTACAGCTGAGGCATGAGGTTTTGATTGCCAAATTCCAATCAAATCTAGTTGCTACTTGTAACAATTCGGTGGCCAAGGGCAACCGGCAACCAATAGGCGGGGTTCACATTAGCCAGCGGTAAGCGTAACCCAACTCTCAGACCACAATAATCCAAAGCATTCTATCATGTTTCTGAGTTATGCTGCGGTCAACATTGTTACTACAGACAGTTTAGGCCTATACTTCAAAGTAGAACCAAAGATTAGTAACTAAATAATCATAGACCTCTGAAGTTCGCCTACAAAAAAAGCTACCATCTTTGCCCAAGTAAGGAGATCCGGTATCTTGAGATTTTTTCTTTGGGAAAATAACATGGGGCTTTTGAATTATCGCACCTGTTAAACTCTCGCGGGGATGATGACATTGGAAATACAGACGTTTTACGCTACACAGTTTTGTTCACTGCTGTCTAGTGGATACTGTGATCTTCGGTAGGTGAAGATGGCACACTTTGATCTTTGCTACCCCAGAGCTAACTTACAATGCAACTTGCCATAGGCAGTTAGCTTCAATTAACTCGGATCTCCTTATATGGGCAAAGATGGCAGATTTGGATCCTTTTTGTAGGCGAACTTCAGAGGTCTATTGTTGTAACGTTCTTTCTTTGATGAATCTGATTGGTCAAAATACCTGAGCATTCTAAAACAGACATTGATGAGCCGAGAGTTGCACTTGAAAGTTGAACCACATTCAACGCCCAGTTTGTTGTTCAACGCTAGTGTTACGCCAGTGTCGTCACCGGTCCGCTGCCAAATTTGGCAGCAGTTCAAGTAGAGTCCCACTGGGGGTGATCACGGGCAAGTGCAAAAGGAACGGGAGTCTATGGAGACGGATACATTTGTCTCTTTTGCCTGAAATAAACCCCTTCTTAGTTCTTGATAAACTAAAGTTCTGGAGATAAGACAGATTCTCCTAGATTATGAACTGTTTAACTGAAACTCAAATCTACTGTAGATCTAACCTGATCCAGTTTTTCTGGAGGGTGTGAGACCTGCCCTGGGGCCTCATTTATAAAGACTGCTACGCACAAAAAAGTTGCGTGAACGGGGCTGAAATGTGCGTACGCACCTTTCACCGTCAACGTCGGGATTTATAAAGAAAATCTATGCGTGAAAAGATGCGCAATTCTACGCATCCTTTGGACCGTCCGTAAAGCTTACGCAAAGTTTTTCACGCATGAAAATAAGCGACATCTAATGGTGAAATCACAAAATAAAGCTCTGAGGGCATTGAAAAGATCTTAACACTTCAACATTTCATTATGTTACTACCTTCGTGATCACTATCATTCATTCATTCACATCACAGGCTATGAGGTTTGTAGCCAAGGCTGCCGACAAATAGGCCCAAGTCTACACTAAACTGCAAACGTTTTCAGTAAATCACGTTTAGTAATAGGCTATTGAATATTGATGTTCCTTAATAGTAGTAATATAGCCTAAATGCCTCTCCCGACAGTGCGAGGCTACTTGCGCTGCCAGTCTAGAAAAGTAGGGCGCCGATATCTTGCTAACAAACAGGCAAACATAACAATCCCCGATGAAAACATAACCTCCTTGGCAGAGGTAATACAGTTCATGATCATAGTGTAGCCTACCCTAATGCGAAATTCATTCGAATTAATGCAAATTAGTTTCTGTTGACTTCGGCTGACATTGACACCCACGGATGTGTAGATATTGCTTTCGTGAACCAAATATAAGCGCCTATAATAATAAGAGGCCATAAAACATTTCACGTAAGTCTCTTACAATTTGTATTATATTAACTCATACCATGCAAGCATCGCTACACTAACCTTACGTCTTTTCTCTCATTTGGGCCACAGGTTATTAGACTGCAAGGTATTCCGAGACAACCAGAAACCCATCTGACATAAAATAATGTCCACGCATTTATTATAAGCGTATTTGTTTCAGTGGCCTACAAATATGAATACTTTGCACCTTGGTGCTATGGTGCACTGTATATGATGAGCCCAAATATATGGCAAAAGGTAGGTTACGGTTATTAAGTTATTTTAATACAGAATTATATCACTCGGTAGCCTACTTCTTTCACATAGGTAGGCTACCCTTGTCAAATGTGATATCGCTGTCGGCAAACTTTCACTTCCTTCTTCAGATTGATGTGACGTCTCTATCATTTCAACGATAGCCAATAAAATGATCGGTATAAATGTTAGAATATTCATGAATCGTTTTGCATGAACCTTTTATGGGATATATGTGGGACGACAATGGGAGGAGTATGGTGCTCGTGCACGCACGCACAATTCAACTCAGGTTGGTATTTATAAACAGCCGCCTGCGTAAACTTGTGCGCACAAGTTATCACGTTTGACAAGTGTAGCCTACCGTGAAATAACTATAGGTTTACCGAGTGATATCATTCTGTTTTAAAATAACTTAATAACCGTATCCTACATTTTGCCATGTATTGGGCTCATCATACGGTGCACCATAGCATAAAGTGCAAAGTATTAATAAACAAATACTCGTATGGCTAATAATAATGCGTGGGACATTATTTCATGTCAGATGAGTTTCTGGTTGTCTCGGAATATCTTGCAGCCTAGTAATTTGTGGCCCAAATGAGAGAAAAGACGTAAGGTGAGTGTAGATGCTTGAACGGTAGGCGTTATACAACCTAAGAGACAATTATGGAAAAGGTTTTATGGCCTCTTATTAGGCTACTATAGGCGCTTATATTTGGTTCACGAAAGCAATATCTCCGTACACATCCGTGGGTGTCAATGTCAGCCGAAGTCAACAGAAACCAATTTGCATTAATTCGAATGAATTTCGCGTTAGAGACACTATGAACATGAACTGTTACCTCGGCCAAGGAGGTTATGCTTTCGGTTTGTTATGCTTGGCTGTTTGTTGGCAAGATATCGGCGCTCTCGGAGTACTTTTCTAGTCTAGACTAGCAGCGCAAGTAGCCTCGCACTGTCGGGAGAAGCATTTAGGCTATATTACTATTATTAAGGAACATCCATATCAATATTACCAAACGTGACTTACAGAAAACGTGAAAACGTTTGCAATTTAGTGTTAACTTGGGCCTATTTGTTGGCTGTCTTGGCTACAAATCTCATAGCCTGTGATATGAATGAATGATAGTGATCACGAAGGTAGTAACATAATGAACAATTGAAGTGTTGAGATACTTTTTAATGCCCTCTGAGCTTTATTTTGTGATTTCACCATTAGATGTCGCTTATTTTCATGCGTGAACAACTTTGCGTAAGCTTTACGGACGGTCCAAAGGATGCGTAAATTGCGCATCTTTCCACGCATAGATTTTCTTTATAAATCCCGACGTTGACGGTGAAAGGTGCGTACGCACATTTCAGCCCCGTTCACGCAACTTTTTTGTGCGTAGCAGTCTTTATAAATGAGGCCCCAGGTGGTGGTCAGGGTTTCTGATAAGGCAGATGGAGGATCAGTATCATGTGGAATCTCTTGTCCTTGGGCAGGAGGTTGAGACAGTGGGCGTAGATGAACTCTGTTATGTCTAAGGAGCCCCCTGTCCGTATTGATGAGGCATGATCCTGCTCCACTGACAACTGTGCCTACTGTGTGTTCTGTAGAGATCCAAACCTTTTTTCCAGGAGGCAGTTCTGTTATTGGATGAGGGCAATGGCGACACACTTGTACGCAACTGTCTTCTTCCCATAAGAAACAGAAAAGGTGAGTAGCCATGTTCCAGAGGAGTAGCTCGTTATGCAAGCAAAGCTTCGCTCGGATTCCCTCCTTTTCTCCACAGACATAGCCCGTTCAGTTTCACCATTGGCTTGTGGGAAACAAGATCAGCTTGTTACATGTTGAAACTGAAAGCAAAATGTTTGAAAGTCTCTGAGGCAAACACCAGACACTGCAGTGTCAGGAACTCCATCTCTTGTAAAGACTCTGTCCCCTTAGAATGATGGTTCTATCTGACATTTTTGTCAAAACTGAGTGTGACAACCCTCTGCTCCCCCTGCTGCCTGTGTAGAGGCCTATGCATTTGACTGTGGGCGTTGTTAATTGACTGATTGCACCTGGAGTGGGCGTGGTCTAGACGCTTGAAGATCAGCCTCACTTGGCTGGGAACTCTCTGTTCTCAGACATTCTGACTCTTGCACTCGTCACGACGCACACACACAGACTTTCATTCACCTCACACATGCAGACACTCAACATCCACTCATTTTGCACATACACTATTTGTCTTCCCAACCTGCTTACACATCCATTTCTTTCAAACTCTACTCCGTCATTGCCGGCATTTGCCATCTTTACAATTGCAACCAGTGGCCCTATCATATCCCCTAAACATTTTCTTGTTAGTAATAATAAATCTAAGTGTTTAAATTGCATTTTGTGTTGGCCTCCAGTTCATGTTTGCCCATACGAGCCTTGGCCGTAACATGAGTCATTGACATATTCTTATTCTGTGGCAATTCAAGAATGTGAGATGTGTAAAGGGGGTATAGACCCTACCCCTATGTTCTAATCCATGATGCATGATAATATGGGAATAAGAATAATAAGAAACTCAGCCACAAACTACTGCGAGTCAAAATCCTGAGACAGCCTAGGTCGATATTTTGAGATATTAACATATTATCAGATATTTTGGAAATATTAAGAATTGTGGCTACACGATAGGCTATTCTATTTTTTTTATTCCATTATTTTCTCAAATCATGCTCTTACTGTACTTATGGAGCCTGCAAGGTGGCATTGTGAGATCTTATTTTGTATTCAAGAAAGATGCAAGATGATGACGCCATCTACGCGACACACCAAAGCTTGTATTTTGGTTAAGAACCAAACCAGCTTTTGTTCAAATCTACACACCTACAGCGAGAAAATGTAAGGTTAATTTATCAAATGTTATTTTGAAGCATTAAAACACTCTACTTATGTCATCTGGTGGGCTAATTGATACGACTGGCTAGCCTATGAGCTACGCACAGACACATTTGATAAACATCCGTAGTGCCCAATAAACGGATATGGGCATTCATAAACCATGCCTCAAATACGAGAAAATGAATTCCAGACCATTGCATCGCACAACACAAACACAGTTGTCAACATGTGTATGCGCAATGTGTCAAACATTAAAGCTCAAAAGCATACTCATATTCACATGCAGCATGGGTCAGCATGGTGTACTTTTCTGGTTTCTGGTTAAACTCAAGATGCAAATGAGTGACCTGACAAAATCTGACCTCACAAGTCACATATTCTAATTTTGAGAAACAGGCAGATTATATATATAAACAAAACATCGAAAATATAGATTTTTCTTTTTTGGGGTTATATGAAAGAAGAGACATTCAAAATCAGTTTCCTTCCTTTTCATAGCCAAGAGAAAACATTTAAAGTTACATGTTTTATCCACACAGAGACTAACACAGTGAATAAAAATGCCAGTTTGCAACTTATCTTCTGCTAATACAGTTTGTGGCCTATGCCTGACCAGAGGAGAAACCAGAGTTAGTTGAGCACACACACAGAACGAATAGGTACATAGAGCTATGTGAGGATCAAATGCTAAAGTTCACAAAAGAATAGACAAAAGCATGTTGAATTATATTTCAGGACAGGACTGTTAACACTATTTTAGTGTCACAGGGATTTCAAATGTCTTTTGAACTTAAAAGTACTTGTTGTGGCCACTGAGGGGCAGTGCTCCAATGCAACGGCATGTCCACCTTGCTTTGGATGAACTCCCCAGGCTCTTGCACTGGCAGAGTGTGTCTTCTCTCTATGGCAATCACAACTCTGTAAGGATAAAAGGAATATACTCGTATCTTTTTGTGATTTAGTGCTGTGGACAGTGATTCAGGAAAAATAATCAATGTTTACACTAAACAAAAACCCATGTTTGGATTCGTTTTATCTCATCATCAATAATTTCTCTGTGTCTGAGAGGTTTCAGTATGCAATTGGTGAAGTGGTTGTTGCCTAGTAGTTTGGTGGTAGTGTGAGTAGTGGTGTTTATGCAGTATATTACTTCATCCTTTGGTAAGGTCTCAAAATGTCTTCTTTTAATAGTCATCATGAAATGGGTATTCTGGATGGTCACTCCACCTGTTAGGAAGACAGAAAATTGACAATGTCATGAGAAAAAGTACCAGTAACTTATTCCAGAATGAAATTTGCAAGGATAGAACTTACATGAGAAGCTCAACAAAACGGATGTTTTTGTTTAGTCCTTCAATTGCTTTCATTTCTTCAACAGTGAGTGAAAAGTCAAATATCTAGAAAGAATCAGCGAGTTCAATAGTTCAGTGACAACACACTCCCACAGTCACAGCAATGCAGAACCTCTCCCCCATCTCATGTATAAAGTATATCCAAAATTTCAGATGAATAATCTGTCTAGCGGTAAATCGTTCACAGTATTTCACAATGACCTTTCACATGCTCATGAATCTATTTACATCATAACCTTTAAGAGATGAGACTGTTACTCTGGCCAACCTGAAAGTTGTCCTTGATGCGTTGGGCAGTAAAGCTTTTGGGGATGACTGCCACACCTCGCTGTACATTGAAGCGTAGGGCCACCTGAGCACTGTTCTTGTTGTATTTCTTGCCAATGTTAACCAGCACCTCGTCCTCCAACATCGGAGGGCATTTCAAGTTGACCCTATATGAAAAGGATTCAAAGATTCAAAGTAAGTTTCGCTGTTATGATGTAAAAAGTGCAGTGTGCCAAGTACAATGAAACTCATCTATTATTTCATCTTATTCACTTATTCTTACCTCTCCACAATAGACAATTAATGTTAGAAATACAACACTGCAGGAAAATATATACAGAAACACACACAACATGGTTGTGCATAAATGAATGAATGAATATGAATATACTTTATTGGCATGCCTGCATGAAAATGATCTTTAGTCCCACTGGCAAGAGTATAGTAGTATAAAACACATATGGAAGCATAGAATAGACACATTCCTTCTATTTCACATAGACATATCCACAAGATTGACACAGCACATCACATGTACCTCCTCCCTCTAGCCCACACACATGCACACACATCAGACTCAAGGCAGAAAGCACCAGTTCCAGCCCATTTGTTGTGCTCTTATGTCTGCTTATTCCTTAATAATAACGTTTATCTATAAGGTGGATAAAACTGTTATCTATAAATCCACTGTTCAGGTTTAGAGTCAATGTGTTTAATTCGTACCAGGATGCATCTCGTGAAGTTCCCAGAGGACTATAGCCCACAATCACAATGCCATTTTGCTTACAGTACTCCATCATTTTAGGCTGTGTGAAATATGGATGGCATTCAATCTGTATGAGAACACAAGACATACCATTAATTTACGTACAAGATCATGGATTATTACACAGCTCTTCAGAGTGCTGCAGAAAGTTCCATTCACATGAATGGGCCTTCCTAACATTCGGAGGTCTGTTAAATCTATATAATGACTGCTGCAAAGTATACAATGACCGATGTGAACGGCAACTAGTTTTGTGCTTCATTAATTGATTCATTGCTTTATTGAGTAATTAACGTCTTTCATATCAATCCGCAACAAATCCGTTCGCTTATTGCAATGGAATTTCATTGAAAATGAAACTCAGCTAGTAAGACGTTGCCACGCAACACCTGCAACTGTGAAGTTCTATCTGTGTGGCGAACTCTTTACTTTGTTCTCGTTTTCGCCAAGTAGCAGTATAACAAGCGGGATAATGTATTGTCCACCGGAAACTATCGGAAAAGAAGTCCGTTTGGGACGAACCAAAACTGTTCAGTTCATCCTATCAGGACTTATTTTCCAGATTTTGCTGGGGGACAGTATCAAGAATGTTGCCAGGATGGTATCAGAATCTTAAGATGATCAAATTCCACCAGAGAAGGATTTTTGAGTGCACCATGTGAAGGGTTTTCCTAGATCGGATCACAAATATGTTATATAGATGTGTCGTACTTACTTGATTTGAAACAGGTCTGTGTTTCAGTCCTGGCTTTTTCAGTATAAGCTCTAGCTGCCTGCGATTAAAGTTGGACACTCCCAGAGACTTCACTAGTCCAGCATCTTTGCAAGCCTCTAAGGCCTGTTAAAAGCAAAGTTAGTCTTGCAACAGCAACAAATCACAACACAGGTTACACTGACACAGATCCTATCATGGTATGAACTTTGAACGTGACCTCAATTTTACTGCTCTGGCCTTGACACTGAGGCAGTTTTACACTGACATAATCATATTATTCATACCATCATATCATCGATTACATTAATACATTATCGAAATCTGTCAAATTGGGGAAAGACTGCATCATTCACAGAGATTAATCAAAATACTTTGACTTACTTCCCACGTGGCACAGAGATCTGCGTCACCGTAAATGTACTTCCCAGTCTCATCTTTAGGGTAAAATACATCTCCAGGCTGGGAGAAGAACAAAGATAATCATACAAAGTAAGATTTTAAAGTCACCTAAATGGATCTATTTCTATTCTCTTACAAAACATACCAGTACTGAGAATTCTGAGAAATATCAGAACTGAGAATTCTGAGAAATATTAGTACTGAGAATTCTGCATCTAACACAACTGAGATCCAATTCTAAATTGCTGCATAATATGCTTATAACTAAGGTTCATTCCTCACCTTGAAAGCAATGGGCAACTCTACTATGTAGAGATCTACATAATCAAGTTGAAGTGCCTTCAGTGTTTTCTCTAGGGCAGGTCGAACCATTTCTGGAAGGTGATAAGTGCACCACAGCTGTTAGAGAGGGGGAGGACAACCAGTATCAACGAAAGGTCACAAAAATTCACGTCTTTTCTAGTAAATTTGTAAGCAACTAATGTTTCCAGCAAACCATAATCAACAGAAATAACATACCTTTCCGCAGTAAAAAATATCCTCCCGTTTTACGGTTCCATCGGCTATTTTCTCACGGATTGCCTGGCCTACTTCATGTTCATTGAAATATACCAATGCCCCATCAATGTGTCTGTAACCCGCATCTATGGCCGCCTTCACAGCTTCATAAGCAGTGCCTTTAGGTGTCTGATCAGAAAAGAAGCGAAATACCACAAACATATTCTCTCAACTTTGAAAAACATATTGATTTAACAAAAAACATAGCAGGATCTAAGACATGAGACGTACCACAATGACAAAAAAAATTGACCATTTGAATGTAACTTAGAAATCAAATTGTATTGCATAGATTAGAATCAGAAGAGCATTAGCTCAATGTGCATGAAGGCGGATGAGCGCATACGGTGTGCATGGTGCACAAGTGTATGAGTGTGAGCATGTGAAGCAGAGGTTTAGAGAAAGAGATGTAGCAACAGACAAGAACAGTCTTAACAACTGGTTGCATGAATAATGGCATTAAGATCATATATACAGTATATGCAGCCTTACTGTCCTTGGGTCCCCATACGTCCCCAGTCCCATGAGGGGCATGGAGTGCCCATCAATCAGAGGGACAGAGTGCTTCTCCGCCGTCAAGTTCATCTCTGCTCCAAAGATGTAGAGTCTGTCTGTTCAGAAAGACTAGACAAAGTTAATGAATAATGATTCAGCCTACCCTTGCCCTGTACATATCTAATCTAGGGTGACTGACCCCTAGTGATCCATTTCTGGTGGGAGGAGTTTCACAGAGTAGACCATGTTTACGCCCACTGGTTTAAACCACACATGATAATATTCATTCAACGTGATCTGCCTATCTGATATCCAGTGAATCCTCCTCCACTTCTACAGTAACAACCAAACACACATAACATGCACTTCCCTTGCCTCCTAGCTCCTTCTTCTTCCACCACTATCTACTTAAACTTCTGCACTCTCATCCTCTGGTATATAGTATAGAGATAATATTTGTACTTCAATTTCGGCAAAATAATTGCGTACTTTCTCCACCAGAGAGGTTACTTAAATTGAAGTACAAATATTATTATTAGTATCATCATTATTATTATTATTATAGGTACACCATGTGAAGTAACACATTCTTTATGCTAATAGGCCCATTTCAAATGTAGCGGAGTCAAAAGTACAATATTTGTCTTTTAAATGTAGTGGAGTAAAACTCAGGTTTCCAAAACTGTTACTGTAATACTCAAGTACAGGTATTCAACAATCATGCTTAATAAGCACAGTAATCAAGCAAATGTACTTAGTTACTGTCCACCTCTGGTGAAATATTACTCCACTGCAACTTGAATTTGTTAAAGGAACACTTCACCGTTTTTTCATATTAAACTATGTTATTCCCTTAATTAAGACGAGCTGATACATACCTCTCACGTTTCAATGCGTGCACTCACTGGCTCTGGCGCGCGGCACAACTTTGATAGCATTTAGCTAGCCCAATGCATTCATTAGGATCCAAACAGAGATGAAGTTAGAAGCGACTTAACACCTCCATGTTTTCCCTATTAAAATACAGTTACACGAGTAGTCACACAACCAAGTATGGTGAGACAAAATAAAACGTGGTGCATTTTTAAGCAGGTAAACGGGATAACTATATTGTGTGGCGGAATAACATTGGGAGCACTTAGACTGCGCAGTAATATCCTCACTCCAAAGTGAAACTGAAAGTGCGAGAGTGAGGATATTACTGCACCACACAATATACTGTAGTTATCCCTCTTACCTGCTTACAAATGCACCACGTTTATACATTACTGTATAGTTCAGCAGGATTGGTTCAGGAGGTTGGTGCATGAGTTACATATTATTGAAATTGTGTCTCAAGTAGGCCTACCAGAAATTGTGTGTAAACAATTGAGAAAAACTGTAAGTCAAAATGTTACTTGAGTTGAAGTAATACTTCAGAATTAAAAATACCTTTTTATGTATTGCAAATTGTATTAGTTATGTTTTGCATAATGTATTGTTTTGTTAATAATAGGGTAAACATCCTTTGGTTGGCCACTACACTGTGTTCCAATTTACTGTGCTTATACCTAAATTGAGTTCATAAATATGTTCACACTGTGCTGCAAAAACCCGGATAGTGCACTCATAAGTCATAACGGTCAAAAAGTTGAGTGTGGAGCGCTGGGCAGTTCTCTCCCTCGGTCGCCATCTTGGCACACACAAGCAGATTATAACCTTAAACTGTTCATGTTTTGACAAGGTATGGCACTGTCACTGTTGAACAGAACAGTGTTTCCCAACCTTTTTTCCTTGTCTAAGACAAGCTAGGGCCCCCTATACCCGAACTTATCTGTTTACAAATATAAAACATTTTCACTGCCAAATACAAAGCTGGATAATCAAATATGAGTAGTTCATTTGCTGTTTAATGATGTAAAGATAGCTATGTGGTGAATGTCAGGTGATTGTCTAATTTCATTTCAACTTCATGGACAGGGGCGCCCCCCATTTTACATGATTTCAATAGCATAAACTTAAACATAAATACAAACAAACGATTTGCCCTCAGACCACCAGACTCTTGTGTGGGAGACCTCCGCTTTTACACTTATATGCAATTCTACTTTTATTATTTTTGAGCTATTTCACACTTCTTGGGTCACTTGGGTTCAATACTCTAAATTGGATGTTGATATTTTATGAAAGCATGAATGAACAACAGTTTATATACAGTGCCTATAGAAAGTTATCATACCCTTTTGAAATAGTTACTTTTTTTTGTCTTACAGCCTGAAATCAAAACCCATTTTTAAAAAAATATTTTCCAGTTTTATTTACAAATGTAGCTGTACAACATCAAAATAATGAAAAAAAAGTCAACAGTTCTGAAAATTAATAAAAAATTAAAAACTAGAATAACAGGGTTGGAAAAGTCATCATACCCCTGACTTAATACTTTGTAAAGCTTCCTTTTGCTTTCATTACAGCCATCAATCTGTTTTGATATGTCTCTATTATAGCTTTGCACACCTAGATAGGGGAATATTTGCCCAATTTTCCGTGCAGAAATGTTAAAATTTAGTCAAATTCTGTAGGGAATGGCGATGGACTGCTCTCTTCAAGTCAATCCACATATTTTCTATAGGATTTAAGTCAGGGCTCTGACTTTGCCACTCAAGGATATTCACCATCCTATCCTTAAGCCACTGCTTTGTTCTTTTGGCAGTATGTTTAGGATTTTTGTCGTGTTGGAAGGCGAATGACCTCCCCATCCTCAGCTGTTTAGGAGAGGGACGCAGGTTTTCCTCAAGAATTTTGGTGTACTTGGCAGCATCCATTTTCCCTTCTATTCTGACCAATTGCCCAGTCCCCGCTGAAGAGAAACATCCCCAAAACATAATGTTGCCCCCACCATGCTTCAAAGTAGGTATGGTTTGTTTTGGGTGTGTTTGGGTGTGTATACTGTGTTTGGTTAGCACCTGGAGCTCAGTCCAAAAACTTCAATCTTAGTCTCCAAAAAGTTCGATCTTAGTCTCATCTGACCATATAAGCTTTTTCCACATGGTAGCAGAATATTCCAGATGTGTTTTTGCACTGAACTCCAAGCGCAATGTTTGGCGAAAACCAACACAGTACACCACCCAAAACACACCATACCTAGTGTGAAGCATGGTGGGGGCAACATTATGTTGTGGGGATGTTTCTTTTCAGCGGGAACTGGGCAATTGGTCAGGATAGAAGGGAAAATGGATGCTGCCAAGTACACCCACATTCTTAAGGAAAACCTGCGTCCCTCTCCTAGACAGCTGAGGATGGGGAGGTCATTCGCCTTCCAACACGACAATAATCCTAAACATACTGCCAAAAGAACAAAGCAGTGGCTTAAGGATAGGATGGTGAATATCCTTGAGTGGCAAAGTCAGAGCCCTGACTTAAATACTATAGAAAATATGTGGATTGACTTGAAGATAGCAGTCCATCGCCATTCCCTACAGAATTTGACTAAATTTTAACATTTCTGTACGGAAAATTGGGCAAATATTCCCCTATCTAGGTGTGCAAAGCTATAATAGAGACATATCAAAACAGATTGATGGCTGTAATGAAAGCAAAAGGAAGCTTTACAAAGTATTAAGTCAGGGGTATGATGACTTTTCCAACCCTGTTAGGTCTAGTTTTTAATTTTTTATTAATTTTCAGAACTGTTTACTTTTTTTTCATTATTTTGATGTTGTACAGCTAAATTTGTTAATACAACTGGAAAAGATTTTTTTTTAAAATGGGTTTTGATTTCAGGCTGCAAGACAAAAAAAGTAACTATTTCAAAAGGGTATGATGACTTTCTATAGGCACTGTAGGTCATTATATTCTTATGAGGCTTACTTAAACTGTTGACAACAGTAAAACATCCATGAATGACACAACAACGACTAAGACTCTCGACCTGTTACAACCACCAAACTTTCCGCCCATATTTGCTATTTGAACTAGCCTATCCTTTCTGGAAACATCAGATTCAAGAGCGATGGTTCTAACTTCAAAGATTGTGATGGAAGCCTCTAATATTCTTAGAAATATGAAATATGAATTCCTAAAATATGAATGGTAAATAGCCTTTTGTTTGACAGTGCCACTAAAGTAGGCTAGTGTAAAATAGTGTGTCCATACACTGTTAGACTTAACTGTAATTTCCCAGTATGCACTAACCATATTACAATACTTTTAAACCAGAACTTGGGGTGCATTTCTCGAAACCATTGTTGCTACCCTGTTAGGAACTTAGTCGGTTGCCAATGGGAAATTGCATGTAGTTGGTTGACAATGGGATATTGCATTACAACCGACAAAGTTCCTATCTTTGGTTTTGGGAAGCGTATCCCAGAATAGTTGGTTAATTTTAGTTTGTAGCTAGGCTATTGTTAATTAACTAACGTTATGTTTTGATCCCAAATTAGAATTTGAATGTCCATTTGTAACACTGGATAGAAACACGCAGATATTGCATATTTAGCGGCACATTTTCATGAACGGGCATAAATGTACAATATGCACATGAGCTGAATGGAAACCCACTGCCTATTTAGCCTTTTGGATAATGTGATTTACTTGTGGTAGGCCTTGTTTACCAATACATCATGCAAATGTTATCTTGTTATAATTATAATAGTGTCTTATTGTCCCATGTTAGATTGGCCACTGTCACATTACACTGAAATAAAATACGTGCACTTACAAATGTAGCCTACATTTAATTGTTCTTTATGTATTTGTCATTGTTTTACATGGAGAACAGCGACTGGAAAAGTCGAGAACTGAGAATGATGGGAAGAATGCACCCAGGAAGCAGTAGCCTAGAGTCTGGGCCTGAAGCCTGAAGCACATGGTCCAGTCTTGAATATCAACAGTCAGCATCCACAGAGGTGAGTAACAACTGCATAAACTACTTCACAGGAGGACTGTGAGCAGCAATCCATATTTACTAACAAGGAAAACAAACCATGAATATACTGCCAGTCTTTGCATCTCATTTCCAAAACCTGGGTCTCGTGAAATGTGCACATTTGCATTGTTGCATTGCATTGTTAATAAGGTGACCAACATGTCTGTATTTTGTCCCATTACACATTGTTAGCCATCAGCAATCAAAATGAGATAAATCCATGACCATCTCACATGTTTTCCTTCTCTTTCTCCTCATATCAACTGTCAGCAACGTGCCAATACCAGTGGGCCAGGATTGAAAACAAGTCTACGATGAACTTTATAAGCTCTGTGCCAAAGCCAATAAACATAACAAACTTTGTAATTGTTTCTGTTTCTGTTACTGTAAACACTAATTTATTCACAGGGTGGGTATAGTCAATGTCAATGTCAATGTCAATGTCAATTTATTTATATAGCACATTTAAAAAACAACCACAGTTGACCAAAGTGCTGTAAAATAAAATAAAATAAAAATAACATAAAAATAAAGTAAAATAATTATAAAATAACTTCAAAGAAACATAGTAAAGATTAGTAAGTAAAACAATAATAATAATAATAATAATGAAACCAAAATAGCAATGCAAAATGGTGGTAGAGTAGATACATTGAGAATAATATGTAAGTAAATATTAATAGTAAAATAAAGTATAGAAAAAAAAAACCCCCATAAAAACAAAGCAATAAAGATAGATAAACAGGGTAAAGAAGTTAAGCATCTAAAATCTAGGGTGAGGTGGTGAGGGGGGGGGGGGGGGGGGTCTTAAACTGAGTTAAAAGCTAAGGAGTAGAGATGGGCTTTGAGATGGGATTTGAAAGTGTTTAGAGAAGGTGCTAGTCTAATGTGGTGGGGGAGATTGTTCCAGAGTTTGGGGGCAATAGCAGCAAAGGCACGGTCTCCTCTACATTTGAATTTAGTTTTGGGAACAGTCAGCAAAAATAGATCAGAAGATCTAAGACTTCTGGTAGGGGAGTATTTATGTAGTAGTTCAGAGAGATAGTTGGGGGCTTTGCCATTCAAACATTTGAAAGTAGTTAGCAAAATTTTAAAAAGAATCCTATGGTGAACAGGGAGCCAGTGAAGGGAGGCTAAGATGGGAGTGATGTGCTCTCGTTTACGTGTACCAGTTAAAAGGCGAGCTGCTGCATTCTGAACCAGTTGTAGGTGGGATAGTGAGGCCTGGTTGATACCAACATATAGGGAGTTACAGTAATCCAGTCTAGTTGTTATGAAGGCATGGATTACTTTTTCAAAGTCTAAGAAAGACAGGAAAGGCTTGATTTTGGATAAGTTTCTTAATTGGAAGAAACTAATTTTGGTTACTGATTTGACCTGTTTGTCAAATGTAAGATCTCCGTCCAAGATCACACCCAGGCTCTTTACAGAAGACTTTACATAGGGTCTCAGGACGTCTATGTCCATATTTTGGTTGGAGTTTCCATTGGGTCCTAGTAGGAGCAGGCTAACCTTTTCACAATTGATTGTCAACTTATGAAATTTACAGTGGTGTTAAAGATTGTTAACCACTTAAATATGTAAGGACTCATAGGCTATAACATGAAGACTTAGTACATAATTGCTAATTAATAAGACAATATCTGATTGGGGGATGATATGGGCATATGAACATGTCTGTTTTCTTTTGTTGTGTTCAATTGACTTACTGTAAAAGTATTTTGAAAAAGCTAATGTGTGTAATTTATAATGGTAAAGAATAATACAACATTTATATTAACTATAATTGTCATGGATTTTTTTCAATGATTTATATTTAATTATTTACCGCAACTTGAAATTTGCGGTAAGTCTATCATTAACTGTAAAATAAAACTAAAGTAAAGCCATCAAACTGTACAATAAAATTGTGGTAAGGGCATCATACCGTACACTAACATTGCGGTAAGGGCATCATATTGTGCACCAAAATTGCGGTAAGGGTATCAATTACTGGAAAACACATCTACAGTAGGCTACGAATACTTACAGTAAGTCACTGGCATCAGTGTTGCCAGTGAGTTACTGTAAAAATACAATAAAAAGTCTAACAGTAATTGTGTTGTCATTTCTCAGTCTTGCAAGTAATAGAACATTCAGGAACACTTGACTAACCCTCTTTAGAATAAGGCATAAGTAATAAGCCCCGAGAGGCCGTTTCCACTGATTTTAGAACAGCTAAGGGGCGTTGTTAGGCACAACGCGATACTGTAGCTTGTTGTGTAACTTTCTCCTTCTCATGTTGCACAGCTTACAGTATGCCCCCTAACAGCTTTCAGGACTGGCAGTTCAGTTTGGCAAGGGAAAGCTGCCCATGTTTACAAATGGACTTGAAGCTTTCTGAAGAGAATGATGAAAAACGTGCAAGGCCATTTGGTTTCCATCAATAACTATGTTCATATAGCCTACCTGCATTTTGCATTAAACAGTTTGATGCTTATTTATGGACACCCTGTCTTTGTTTAGAGCAAGGGCATTTCTCATTTCACAGAAGCTTTCATTCAAAGTGAATTACAACAATGTGGAATAACATCAAGATACAGTGCATAGACATTAGGTAGGCTAGGCCTACTACAATACTAAATGGCCTATATCAGAGCCAGACAGTAAAAAAGTAAACTTAGTTGAGAATTGATATTTGTGACAACGTGTGACTTTCACGCTACTTCATTTGAAAGACAATTATTTCTGACTCCACTAAATTTGAAATATGAGAGACATACAGGCTACATGTTCCAAGTTACTTTACATCTCTGACTAGGCCTACTAGATTGACCCTCCATATTCATACCTGAACACCCTTCAACTTATTAAATTGGCATTCATTCATCTTTTAGTGCAGGAGTGGAACGACGGAGTTGCGATGGCGTAGCTTACATCTGCATTCACAATTTCCACTCGTAATAACGCTTTCATAAATAGGTGTTACAGGGGGATTGTTTGAGCGAAAGTCGCGTCGTACCATGTCGGTTTAAAAGCTACACAGCCAACTTTTGAAGAAACTTGCCACTGGACACATTGTTCTCAGGCTACAAAACAACGCTTAGCTATTATGATAGCCTACCTGAATACTCAGTGGTGTGTCTGGGTGTTCCTTCACGTGTCTTATGGATTATTCCTCTTTTATTCAAGATCATTTTTATAGGTTTCAGGCTTCACATAGCCTATTAAATTAACATTGCGCCTACAATGCCTCTAGCGCGGGCATATCAGTCTTGCCCATCCCACCTCACCAGCATCAGTCTCCTCCCATCTCCTTGACACTGCTACTACGCGTTGTTTATTTAACCAGCATCTATCCATCTATCTGGGGACCTAATTAGAAGAGGAGCATCAGTGGCTATGCATAAATTGGACACCTCTACCTGCTATTAACGAGGATTCTTTCCGTCAGTGTTCAGTCATTGAAATTGGTATAAAGCCACCAGACCGCTGAAGAGCATGAGGACATAGCCTATCAGCATTGAGAGGACAGCTGAAGAAATTACATGATGCTAATCTATACCATCTTAAAAATATCCACATGCTGCAAATCAGGAATGATCCGTGATGGTCGAAGTCATCGGCTGCAAATGCACTCCTTGGAATGGACAGTAGGCTAAATGAATCGTTCGCTCTCTTTGGATCAGCCAGTCATTGCTATCCTTTGTGAGCAATGCACGAAAGCTTCGAAAGAAAGGAAACTATGGATGTTGCCTTAATGGAGAATGAGGCGGAGGGCGTATCAGTCAGGAGGGAAACTGATAAGTCGCTATGCACCTTGAGCTACTTAGAAATCTGTGCAGAATGCAAGCAGACTTTTCACAACCGCGAAGCAATGCTATTGCCATGTCTTCATTCATTATGCAAGGCATGTGTGCCATTGCCCTGGCGGAGTTTGGTGACCTCCGATCAACGAGGAGCTTCTCCAGCCAACCAAGGGTCCAAACCACGTGAGCTTGTTTACAAATAAACCTGACACTATGTTGTGTTCATACAAGCATGGATGTTTTGCAGCACCCTGGGGTCTAAGGTTGTAGGCTACTCTGCGTCTGCCAATTATTCGTCCAACAATATCAATGTACTTTTTTAAACTTTAATTGAAGTTACAGTGCATTATGCTCATATGTCAGAAGCATCCGCTTGGTTGAGTAGCCAACCCAAAATGGACGTCAGCTCTATGTCAGAAAATTGGTTGATAGGCTTAATTTAACTTCTATGCTGAAATTCAGTAAGTTGGTTTATTAACATATTAATAATATATTTTTAGTAATATAGTAATATTATTGGTCTGGAAATACCATGTTATTAGGTTTAGGCCTTCCTCAGGTAAACCTGTATGACCTCAGGGGAATCTATAGGTGAATTTAAGATACAATGTCTTTTCTTTACACTACTTAAGTGAGGTTAACTGTTGCATATCCATTCCATTGAATAGAGACTAGACCTACTGATATGTTTATAACCACAGCACCTACAATTCTGTTCAAAACCAGTGCTTGGAGGCTGAACAACAGACCTCCCGTGGCCTTCCTGACTTGCTTTCATCATATTTTATATTTCTGTCATTTTTATCTGTCATTTTTATGATTGAATGATTTGACACTGAACTAGGCAAGTTAAGTACAATTTCAAAATGCTATCATATTAGACTTGATATTAGAGTTGATATTTACTCTGTAATATTTGTCAAGCGCAATTAAGTTTTGGTAGAGGGTTTCAAAAGTGTTCGTAGTCCATGTCCTAACCTGCCATGGGGAATCAATATTTCTGTTCATTTCTAGTGAATGTGATTCGCTGTCCAATGTGTCGACAAGAGTGCATGGATGTGGATGTGATGGAGAACTTCTTTGTGAGGGACTCAGTAGAGATGCCCAGTTCCACGGTGGATAAGCCTTCTCAGGTGCGAAATGTTCACAAGTATAACAATAACATTGTTCATGATTTATACATCAGGATCATGGATGAGATTGAGAAACTAGTTGAAATGTCAAACTGGGAAAAGGAAATAGAAAATGCACAGTTTTAGAAAATGCTGAAGTCTAACATGACGGTGAACTACATGAGAAAAAGTGCGGAATTGTGTTCAGGAGAGAGAAATAACAGTTCATCACCACTCTGCCCTCACAGCAGTTAGAACCATCTGATTAGATGATCTGTCTCCTCCATAGCTGTGTCTAAGTTGTGATGACAACACTGTGGCCTCTGGCTTCTGCGAGGAGTGTGTGGAGTTTCTGTGTGTCACATGCATTGACGCCCACCAGAGGGTGAAGTTCACCAAGGACCATCACATCCGACAGCAGGAGGAGCTATCTCGTAAGGGGTTTTACCCAGACAGCCATTGTTAATGGTGTATATAGTTCTTTGCTGTTGTTGAATTAACTCTAAAATTGAGGTCGCTGGACTACATGGTTTGAAGTTTGTATCAGCTTTCACGCAACTGCGTAGTAATCTCATCCATTTTGTTCTGCAGAAAAACTGGGGACTTCCACACCAAAGCCAGTGTTCTGTGATGTTCATAAGCAAGAGCCCCTGAAATTGTTTTGTGAGACATGTGATCGTCCCACATGCAGGGACTGTCAGCTGCTGAAGCACAAAGACCACAAGTACAAAGTTGCTCTTGTCTAGGGTTACTAATACAGTTAGTCCTGAGCCAGAGGAGTCGGTCAGTACCAGATTAAGAGGGGATTAAGTCTCATAGTGATTTTTGACAAGATATGCCATCCTAGAGAAAATGAGTGATAGCATTGCATTGTTTTTTTGTGTTATCACCCTGTTTATGTCTATTATATGCTTATGAGGGGATACATTTACAGTTGAATAGACTAAACATCTTAACAAATAATGTTTTCTGAATTATTATGTATAAATGTGTCAAAAATTATTTGAATGCGTTTCAGCATACAAGTCAGGTTCAAAATCGTTTTTAGTGACATACCGGTAGCCTATTTGAGTGAAATGTGTTTCCTGAAATTCCTTAAGATGCTGTATTTTTTAATGTCTTCATACATTTGCTGAAAAACCATGTTTCCATAACTGCTGTTTACTTTCCATACCATAACAAATCATAGCCTACCGGTATATGAACCACCTCTTCTACAAAATCCTCCAGTACATACAGGAGTACAGTATGTGTTTGTAATGTATAGTATACTGTACATGTAGTAGTGTTTGTGAGTACAATTGAAGTGGAGATTTCTGGTTCAGAGTTGTGAATACGGAGGTAATACATTTTCTTAAATGGCTATTGGCAGTATTCGATCTATTCAAAATGCCCAAATTCAAAACACCCATTGTGATAACATTTCACTCTGAAAACTTCTGTAAAAGAAGAATTTTTAACCAGACTATCCAGTGTTACGGTTTCTGTACTTAAAGTGTAGGCAAATTACTGCATATTTCATTAGATCATGGATCATTTACATGCTTACATGACATTTCAGAAAGGTTGTAATACACAAAATGAAATGACTTAATGTAGATTAGCAGCTGTGGAAGTTTTGTGGGGATATCTTTGAGTTCATTTTTTTAACCCATTTACTTGTAAGATATTACTTCATTGTCAAGCCAAGTCAAGTCAAATCACATTTATTTATATAGCACATGCAATGCAATCAATCCAAGGTGCTCCATAGCAAGTAAACCGGCTGATGAAACACAAAAAGCTACCCAGAATGCAATGCTATCACATATTTTTTAAATTTAGAGTAGTATACCTTGTCAAACATCACTGAGACTTATTCCCCTGAATGGTATAAATTGAGCAAAATGTAAGGGTCTAGCAATTGTAGCAATTGTTTGTATTAATAATATAGCCAGCCTTTTGAACGGATGTTTGGTTAAATACATGGACCTAAATAGGTCTGCTATAAAACTGACTCAGGTTAAATAGAAAATGATTTGTTGAACAGTTCAAGTTTAATTTGTATTTCTAATCTGTATCTAATCTGTTATAACTAGAGTGTGTTACAATGCCATCGGTGTGTAAGTGTGTGTGTGAATAGGTGAATGTGAGGTATGACACTGCACAGCGTTTGGGTACTCAGAGGAATTGAATGCAGTCTATTTACATTTGATTCAATATTCATACTTAATAGTCCGTCTCATGCTACTTTGCATGCTACTTTGACAACAGTTGTTGATGTACTAATTTTCTTTTACTTTTTTTTTTTTTTAATTAGTTATCAGTTTTTAGAAGACGCATATAGAAACCACAGAAGGAACATGGAGGATATGGTTTTTCAACTTCAAGAGAAAAGAAAATGCATTGAAGAAGTTTCAAACTTAATAAATAATGGGTAACCTGAAAGATGCACTTTCACATACATCATTTCGTTGGTCACAAGATATTCTTAAAGAAAAGCCATACAGAGGTGTAGTCTAGTCAAGTGAATGTCCATGCACTATTTCTGTTTCTCAGGCTTGCTCAGGCTGATGAAAACTACACAACAGTTCACAATGAGATCAAGAGTTCAATGTGCAGTTTGATTTTAGAGATTAATAAAAAGGGGAAAATGTTGTTAAACCAGTTGGAGGTATGATTGCATGTTTTAGATATTACAAGTAGTTTTTTCTTATCAGTGTGTGTTTAATATGGGTGGTCATTTTAAAGTATTTCTAATATGTATTTCCAATGTGTGTGTGTGTGTGTGTGTGTGTGTGTGTGTGTGCCTGTTTACTTTACAGAGTCTTACAAAAGATCACCGTAACAGTCTTAAGAAACAACAACAGGATGTTAGTTCTTTATCCAGGCACTTGGATCATGTGATCACCTTTACTAAATGGGCCACTGGAAGCAATGGTGGCACTGCCCTCCTCCAGTGCAAACGCCTGGTGAGTTGGGCCTCCCATACCCTACTGAGCTCCTGAAACCTGAAAGGGCTGGATGCTGGACAAAACAGCCCAAGAATGTCTGTGAACTTTCTCCGTTATTTATGATGATTGTCTGTCTTAGATTCTTTTCCAGATTAGGAACCTGCTGAGGACTAAATGCAGCACGGCATTCGTGCCACAGAACATCGTCCACTTCCAGGGCAAGTCAGGATACTGGGCCTCCAATGTTGAACTTGGTGAGTTGATGACAGGAACACATGGAAGAATGGTGTACAATTTGGTCCAAATCACACTGCGTAACAGCTCCTTAACCAAAGTGAAACTGCTTGACATTCTGTGTGACGTGTTCTAAAGGGACCAGTGCTCGAATTATGTGGGAGCCATAGGGAGCCGAGGTCCCATAGAGTGAGGACTGGCTCCCATGAAAGCAGCAAAGTCAAAAATCTGAGGGGGTCTCTCATATCGAAAGGTGTCTGCTATATGTGGTATTGTAATTTAATCTAAACAACACGCATTGTCCATCCCTGTCTCTTATCATTAAAGACGTTAAATTAAAATAGGCTATAGGCTACTATGGGACATAGACCTGAGCCTATCCTATCCTACGGTCAAGAGCACAGCATGCAGTGTTTTGACGCTATCTGTTTGACATTAGGAACTTTGTGAACATCTTCTGTCAGGTCAGAGTCAGGCTGACATTCACAGGAAAAGTAAATGTCACTGAAAGGCTGGGAAATTGCACCTTTTAACGCTGAAATGTAAAAAAAAACACACCCCAATTACTTTGTTTTGTCAAATAATAACCACTGAACGCATGGTTCACCACTGACGTGTAGCGTGTGGCAACTTTTTATGAGAGAGACCTCCTTAAAGACAAAAAGATCATTTGAGCGCTGAAAGGGACGAATGAATTTGAATTGTGCAGAACGTGTGGTACTAGTGTGGACTTGAATGACAACATACTCACACTCATAAAGCAGTCTTGGTAAGGATAAGGATGGTAAGGATACTCACAGTGGGTGATTCTATTGCACTGATGATGCAGGAATATCTACACATTACAGTGTCGCTTTCTCAAAAGTAGCTCTTCCCCCACTCATTTAAATGGGGCAGCTTTTGCCTGCAGCATGCATACATTGCTTTGTTTTTGCTGCAGGCTCTTTAGTGGTGGAAAACATCCCAGGTCTTCAGCTGAACGGCTTCCAGGGCCTCTGCCCCGTGAACCACCCCGGGCAGGGCTCTCCCGCCAGCCTCCCCCCGGGTCCCTCCCAGCAGTCGTGGCACAGCACGCTGGCTCAGCTTCAGATGCAGGTGGAGAGGCTCGCACCACAGCAGCTGCCACCACCAGCTCCCCCTCCCCACTGGTCATGGTGCCAGAGTGTGCCTCTCCCTCGGCCACCATCCATCCGCCCCCAGAGAGGCTCGGAGGTACCGCAGGGCTTCCATCCAATGGCTCATCAGGGCCGGGGGTTTATGCCCCCCCAGCACCACCAGTTTCGCCCCAGCAGTGCTATGAAAAGCCCTGGATCGCCAAATCAGGTGAGTACTGCTGTTCATCATCCAGTCACTCTTTCAGTTATGGAATCTGATGTTTTGAGCTGGGCTGATGTCAGACGAAGTACAGTGGACGGACATCCAGAGTTAAACTAAAGGATTATCAGATACTGCAACAAGTTCTGTTTAGTTGACTTATTTGCTGAGAGAAACGATTTTGTCTTGGCCCATCAACACCCCACCCCAAACTGAACCCGCTGTGATGTCTCTGATGTCAGGTCATAGAATGCTATATAACCCCTGATCTTTTCACTTCATTGTGTTGCATATGAATGTCAACAAAACAGAGTGTTGAGTCTGAGGGTCTCTGATCGGACCAGGTCTTTGAGTGACATGAGGTTCCAACAGGCTCTGGCAGTAGATGAGGTTCTCCCAAATGGGGCTGACAGCTGTCATGTCTCAGACACTCTGAGCTCTGACGTGTCAAGATCTGTTAGAATCATAAGTCAGCCCTTACAAAAACAAAGACAGATCTCTTGACTATAAATCAGGAGAGAAGCAGCTGGTTACATGTGTTGGGGAAAAAACCCTGAATGTGAGCTGATGTCTGGGGTATAATTTGTTTAGTCTAGCTATCTGCTCACTTCTTTTAGCTCTTAAAATAGTTTAATAAAAGCGATCTTGTTTAATAAGCAATGCTTATTTTCATGGGCACAAAGTAATTATTACTCGAGTGTTTAGTTTTAGGAAATGAAAAAGTTCTCAAATACATTGCATCATCTTCCCGATAATGAGAAATCAGTCACTGTTAGTGGGTTGGTTGAACTGCTGTGAGATGTGTGTTTGGTCATTTTGTAAATATACAGCCTCACAAAATCACATTATCATTCTTTTAACTAGAAGAGTGCCTCTATGGTATGAGCGAGTAGAGCACACCAACCTCTACTACAGTACGTGCTGTCTTTCACTAATGCTTTTGTTTTGTCACCAGATCTTGCGAAATGTAACCAGAGTGCATAATCTTTCCCTGAAGTAGCCTCATAGCCAAGTGCCCCACCCACCACAGCCAGACTCAACAGATGACAAGAAAAGTGAAAATAGGCTCATGCATTGTTGCCTTTCTCTGTCCTCGGAGATTGTGAAAGATCTAGTCATGCTCTATTCAATTTTCGAGAACTCCAAATCATACTTTATTTGGACAGCTCAATGTTAAATAGCTCTTGTCTCACATAATAAATTAAGTAAGATTCATTGTACTACTAAATTTGCGCACTTCATCCTGAATCCTCCAGAATTTAAGGGGAGTCGTGATGAGCCCTGGCTGTCCCCCCAGACACATGGACGGTATTCAGGCTCGGAGCACACTCCTGTACTCCCACTGTACACCCCTGGCTAGCAATGACCAACTGAGCTCTCCCTTCTCCCTACAGCAGGTGAGTGGCCAGTGCAGACTCAACACCACAGCTTATATTAACACAGACACACATATAACTACAACATGACCTGCTGAAAATGTATACTGTACGTGTAGTTAATGCTGGATGCGGCCATATAATCCCTTGCACGGCTGAATGAATGAATGAATGAAACCTTTATTGCCCCGAGGGGAATTTGTCTTGCACTCAATGGAGCCACATTGAACATTTAAGCACAGACAACAATAAATATCAATAAATAAATACTATGAAAAGAGACACAACAACATCTAACATTAAGGACGTAGAGAATACAGAACATTAACATTAAACATCAACAATCAACACAGCAATGGCAGTGATATCAGTCCCATACATTTTTTAAAGCTAAAATGCATAAAAACTTAAAAGCCAAAATGCATAAAAGCTTAAAAGCTAAAATGCATAAAAGCTTAAAAGTTAAAAATGCATAAAAACTCAAAAGCTAAAATGCATAGAAAATTCCAAACAATAAAAGGTGCACATTTAAAACATTTCTATGTGCCTGGGATTGCTCTGTTTAGTAGCTGTATGCTCCTCGGCACAAATGATGTGATGGCACGTTTGGTTTTAGTCCGGGGCATTCTGAATCTACGTCCAGAGGGCAGGGGGGAAAACTCTGAGAAAAGTGGGTGGGATGGATCATCCAGTATCCTCAGGGCCAGATTGATGGTGTACTGTTCGGTGAGGGTAGTGATGTTTTTTATTTCAGATCCAGTGATTTTCCTGCCCATCTTAGTCACCCTGTCCAGCATGTTTTTTGTTTTGGACAGAAAGAGCACCCCCCCAGCACTGGATGGCAAAAGTCACCACACTTTGAATAAAAGTTAAATAAAATAACGCCAGAGTTGTTGTGTCTGCATTAAAACTGCGCAGTTTCCTTAAAAAATGGAGCCTTTGCTGTGCTTTAGAGTATCTTGCTTGTGTGTTTGAAGTCCAAGTGAGTTTGTGATCAATAATAGTGCCTAGATACTTATACTCCTCCACTGTTTCAATGACTGTCCCATGAATAGTGACAGGTTGCAATGGAGGGGGCCTTTTCCTAAAATCAATCACCATTTCTTTTGTTTTTGAAATGTTTAAAATGAGGGAATTTTGATTGCACCAATCATGAAAATGGTCAACCTCAGACCTGTAGTCTTGATCACTGTCTGTTAAAAAGCCAACTAGAGCAGCATCATCTGCAAACTTAATTAGTGAACAGTTGGAGTGGTGGCTAACACAATCATTAGTGTGTAAACTGAAGAGAGTAATAAACACATTATAAACACAACACACACACGTCCAACCTTTGACTTATTCATTTGTTTTGTTGAGTTAGTTTGTTGATCTTGATATGCTCTTGTTTTGATGTCTTCTTCAGAGGAATGACATGGGTTTCTCCTCACCCTTACCAAGACCCACCCTTCCACAAACAACCTTCATTCCAGGAAATGGTGGTAAGATGTCATTGATGGGCATGTTGATATGTTTATTTATTTATGTGTAGGTTTTTGTGGTAGTTCTCGTGTTCAAAAAAAATTCTCCCTTTTCAGGTCCAAGCTATCAACATCATTGCAAATCTCCACATGCACATCCTGATAAAGAAACTAAGTACAATGTCTCAACTCCTTTACATTTGTTATAGTTATTTTGGCTTCTATATAAAAATGCTACGCTAAGCTCATGGCCTATTGATATCTTTCTTTCTTATTGGTTTCTTTCTAGCCTCCAGTTCTTTCTCAGTGGTGGTTTGTACATATTGCAATTCCATAACCCTCGTTCGTTTGGATACATTTTTGACATTCTACCCTCAGGGTGTCTGTGGAGGCATGCAGCTCAGCAGCAAAGCGCCGCAGACGCTCATCTCCAGGCCCCGTCATCGTCATTAAAGACGAACCTGAAGACCTGGACGACATGAGATATGTAAGACAATGAAATAGCAAAGGACGCTTGCATGCGGTTGCGGTAGCATGGACTATAACTTTGCATTTTATATTGAATTCTCAGTCAACAAAGCTGGTGTTTGATTATTATTTGATGATGTCTGTGTCATGATTTTAGTGCTAATAATGAAACAATTGTGCCCGTATGAAATGTGCCCATTAAGATGCAGTGCCGCCTGAGACCTAGTCTCCCAGACAGCACAGCGGATCAAGGCCAGACTCCACACGATGTGCTCAAAGACGGTTCTCACCACAACACGGGGGTCCAAACTGTGGTCTCACAACACAGAACGCCGGACTGGCCACTAGTTGCTCAGCACAAGACCAAAGCAGAAACCTCGCAGGTTCCGCAACAGGGTATGACTGGCCAGTCCAGTGTTTCTTTCCAGGACTCTGAAAAACAGACTTTGACCTCTCAGCAGGGCACTGAGGGTCAGTCCTCTCGAAATGCTGGTGCAGAGCAGACGCAGGCCACAGAGTCCAGCTCGGGACCGCTGCCTTCCTCTGACGCCTCCTCTAATGACTCCACGCAAAGCCCTCGACAGAGCGCTGATGAGGCCCGGTTCAAAGGTCACGACCAGAGAGCCAGCACCCCACAGCCGTCATTGCAGGCCCCTTCAGGGAAGCCTGAGGCTGTGCAGAAACCAGAAACGGAGGAGCCCAGTGAGGACTGGTGCAGCGTGTGCCAGACATGGGGAGAGCTGCTGTGTTGTGACAAGTGCTCTAAAGTGTACCACAGCTCCTGTCACATCCCACCGCTCCTCAAACCGCCTCGGTAAGAACTCCGTTGGTTTCCTCCTTTGGGACTTTGCATCACTGGGAACTGAATATCAGTATCCAGCTTGGGACACTCACGTAATCTTTGGCTTGTTGTGCCAATTGTTATCAGGGAAGCACATTTCAACTGTTCTGTAAGCTTAAAGCTACAGTAGTTTTTTGCTCTAGTTTTTAAGGTGCCTTTTGCAGGGAAATTCTTAAATTGATATGATCGGAAATTTGGCTCTTTATATAGCCTTTTTAAGTTGAGTTGTCCTATGATGTGTTACCCTTGTAATAAAGGAAAAATATTTAGGAAGTTTTTATGTCCCATTTTGTTGAGGTATATTTTGATGAAGGAAAGACAAGCCCTTGGACATATATAGCAGTTGTTTTTAGTTGGTTTGTTAAACCAAAACATCCTGCAGCACAATGTTCTTACTTTTATTCATGGCTAAGCAGGAATCACTTCATATTTTTTGTGGTCAAAACATTTCATAACAGTTCTTCCACTCAATGGCTTTTTGGTGCCAATGTAATGAAAACATGTCCCATCAGATGCATATTCAACTTCTAATTTACAATCTTTTAATGAGTAATCTTTTGTTATATAATTGCACCCACACTAAATCATTAGCCCTTGGTGTATTAACTTGCATTAAGTCTGTGGTTTCCTCTAAAAAAATCTGACCTCTTAACCTCCCAGAAAGTAATATTTGTGTTGCATTCTTCAACTCTCTTTGTGTTACATGTTCCTCATCCAGTGGTCAGTGGTTTTGCTCACTTTGTCGAGACCTCTACAAACCTGAGATGGCGTACGACAGTGAAATTCTTACGGAGACCACAATGGAGACTGAGGCCTCTGCCATGATGGAGCCCGTGGATAAAAGGGTCAGTGTTGGTCAGAATGTACACTCCATCTCCATGCTTACACTTTTAGACTGCAGAGAATTAACATTTTCATCAAGCTATGTGATACAAAGCTGTAGAGATACAGTATGTACACATCTTACGTGTCTCCTGTTCACTTTTCCCCATGCAGAAATGTCAGAGGCTTCTACTACAGATATATAGCAGTGAATTAAGTGCAGAATTCAGGAGGTCATTGCCCCTTACCGTGAGTCCTTCTTGCCTGAATGGAACATACTGTAGTTTGTATTGTGTTAAACAATACCATTGTCCTTAGAAATCAAATAGTCATCCATGGCTAATAGTATACTCTTTCCAGGAAACTGAGTTCAATCAGTATATTTTTGTATTGTAGTTTGAACACCAACAATGTGACTCAGATAAGACACCAGTGCCACTCGCCGTGGTGAAAAGCAAGCTTGAGTCACAGCAAAGTTCACTACTTCACTACTGTAAGCCAGCTGAGTTTGTCTCGGATGTGAGAATCGTCTTCAGAAACTATTTCAACTTTCATGAGGTAAGTTTGGCTTTTCTGGGAGATTATCTCACTGGCTTTTAGCAGTAATGTGTTACTGAAACAAGCACAACACAATTGTAAATCAAGTCACTAATAGACTCAATATTTGGACTGATACATGTAAATACATGTAAACACATGGAGAGTGATGTGAAATTGTTATACATGGATCGCTGTATACTGATAATCATTTCCCTTATTCAGACAGACTCAAATCTTAAGGCTGCAGTAGAAAACCTGGAGAAGTTATTTGAGGAACAGTTGAAGAGTATGTTTCTTGAAATCACATTTCTGTAAGTTTGGTATGGCGCGAGGCATTTATAGCTCAGACCACATTTTCCAATGGTGATAACTACTAAAGCATCTCAAAGAGTGCAGACAAAAGTTCTGACTCTTCAAAATACAGTGAGTACTGTGACTTGAGCTAGGTGGGCAGTTATGCCAAAGGCCTCAAATCAAACCCATGGCTCACCAGCACAGTCATGAACACAACAAGACATTTAAGAATGAATGAAGCAGGCACATCTGTCAGTAGAGGGGACATTCAGATTTATTTACAGTGTTGTGCTTGTTCTCATGCCAGAGAAACACATCACACAACTCAGAAGAACAGAGATGGTAAATACTGTAGGCTCATGACTTCAGTGGAAAGTTGGTTTGAGGACAGTGTGTGGGCTTCTGTTCTAACCTTGAGCATGCTCCAAAACGTTAGAGATTAAAAGGGTTCAACGCAAAGGGAACCAATGCCAAGTTAGCTTAACATAGAGACATAGCTGCCCTGTTATGTTTCCAAATCTGACTAGACAGACTAGAGCTGAATTCCAGTCAATAGCTGTTAGATGTCTGTATGACGAAAACACACAGACATCTTTCAATAATTTTTATCAGATGAAAGTTTATTTACAAAAGCATCCATTTTGATAATGTAGTTATAATTTGCCTTCTTGTAATGTAACTGATTGGCAGGCATATTGTACTGTGAAACAATGTATTAGAATATCTCCTTAATAAGAGTATACAAATATTTACTTTCAATATGGTTTTATAGAGCTTGAAACAACCCAGACTACAGTGTTGGCTGACAATTGAATTGACTTGACCATTAACACGCACAGAGCCTTTCTAGAATCTTCTGATATCTTGGGATTTCTCCATTACCCTCTTCTGTATACTCTTGGACATACAGCCCTTAACAAGACAAACAGTAAATTGATCATGTAATGTCTTCAGAAGTTTACATGTGGCATGGATACTGGCTTTCCAGTTGAAATACAATTTGTAATCAGTGTTTTTTTAGAATAACACACATCTGCACTTAATACATACTGTATGTGCATACCACCAGCAGGAGGTGTTCCACAGATGTAGCAAAGGCAGTAAAAGTCTTCATTTTTAGAATATGAATTGGAAAACAGCGTACTGATATTTCTGTCAAATGGTGCAATCAGGGTTCAGCATATATTAATGGATTTTGAAATCCATTGACATTTTGTTTACATATTTGGATTCATTATTATTTATCTCTTAATGAATGTGTATATAATGATTTTGCCCTTATAATTGGGCACCTCATTTTGTAGGTGACTGTCATCAGCATGAAATGTGATGGTGATTATGAAAATACATGTGAATGCATATATGGCCTATTTAAATGTATGTTTGCTTAAATATGTCAACTTGTTTATAGTAAATAAAGACAGAAGTGTTGCATACTTGTGTGTATTTAGTGATAAACAATACATTTAGTCTTATTTTTCCCATATTTTGTAACCAGCATGGTAATGCAATATCATTTAGTAGGAATGTTGCTGAAGCTTTGGGTTTTAATGAGTGGTTGCGACATGAGTCAGCTCTTGAACAGTTTAACGGGCCATAGTGATGGAGCTGGTTGGAGAGCGGGGAGGTGAGAGGCTAAGCCTTTAACTTGACTTACAGGGGTCTAGTGCTGCTCCTGGCTCTGCACTGCACTGGCAAATAGTTTCAGTCGTTAATGGCCCACCGCTGAGTGACACAAACATGGCAAGACAAGGCAAGGTTTGCTTCAAAAGGAGTAGGCTGCCCTCCAGAAGATTATCGCTGTTTAAAAAGTGACCTCAACTGCAGCAATTTCCCACATCCAAGAGACCCAGAGTTTGGACCCAGGCTGTTTCTTATTAAATCCTTCCGGAGGGGGTCAATGGAATGAAAAAGTGGCAAGGATAGATTAGAAAGAGCCACAAGCTCTGTAAGAACCCCTCAGATCTCCGTCGTGCTTTGGTCAACCAGGGCCTTGGTCTGTTTGTTATTACGGGGCATTATTTGGAGACCTTATATGGTAGTTTTTCACCTTCTAAACAACTGATAAAGAGAGGTAAGATCAGGTGCAGGTCAGTCTGGTTTCATCAGAAAAGGCCTAACAGGGAGGCTACACAGGGCGTGTAACTAAAGCATTACGTTTTACAAAACTATTTTAGAGGACTGGTCTATTTTTTAATGCACACTTTCACACCTGGTGTTGCCGGTTCCATTGATCAAAGTGGAAGCTATTGTTGCAGCAGACACAACAGGAACGCAGTGCTTTAGTTATGCGCCTGTGTAACCTCCCTGTAAGACTGGTTTGATCCCAGGCTGAGAAGATTTACCATTGTGTCAGGAATCAGACAATGGTAGCGCTAATTATCATTTCACATTTTATACTCTGATGATAAATACACACACACCCAAAGGGATCCATCCATTGCTCCATAGACAAATAATGTCAATAGCCACATGTTTACATTTTCCCTTCTATGGAAAATTAAGAAATGATTAATTTTGAAAGAATGATTAATTGTGGAACTGGGCTAATATTATAACATCGTTAATACTATTTTATGCCATTTTCAAAGCAATCTTATTGATCAAGGATCTTACCACTGGTATCTGATAACATTAGCTGTCATGATTTGCCTGCTTCACAATGGTAGTGAGATTTCCCAAACAGTCTTTACACATCTCCTCTTGTGATATGGCAGACTGGTTTAACACATACTGTACCAGCAGGTGGTGCTACTAACCTCTACTCCCATGTGGTGCTGCCAGTGTTTCGACATTATTATATTCTATATTGGCACATATGGATGGCAAATTGAAAGCTTAAGTCTTTTTAGACAGTCTAAGATGTTTTAAGGGAGGAAAATTGATTCAATACCATATAGTAGGTGAGGAATAAAAATAATTTACATTAAAATCAACGGCACATTGAGGCAACTATATATTTTTTCTTGACATTACCTCCATACCAAAAACTCAAGAAAGTAGAGCCACAGATAAGACAAGAACTTTGATATCTAAATGAACCCGCTGCCATTTTGTGACCACCTGGGTATTTATGTTCTCTTGAAAAATAAACTTCTGTTGCATACAGTATGTGTAATGACTTCCATTTTCAGCTTTTGGCATGATTGGTCATCTTTTGACTTCAAAGGTTCATTGACCATATCACTAACAATACATTTCTATCCATTCTACTGGATAGTGCCAAATGCCACAGGCCTATTTTTTTTCATCATGGCCTTTAAAGCATTGGTAAAGCAGGATTTAAAAAAAAAAAAGACTAATACTACAACAAGCTGAAACTGAAAATAAGTCAGCCCTATCCTTTCCTATCTCACATCTTTAAATGAGAGCAGTGGAAGTTCATGCATGTATTTATTAAAGAGCTTCTGTGCTTTTCCTTGGGGTCTTTCTTAATGTGCACAGACATTTAACAATGCACGCTATCACTAAGAGTTGCCTATGAGAGAAATACTGTATATTTCCCCCCCACACAGGTTCATCATCTCAGCCTATACCTCACAGAGGTCAATCCTTTTGCTTTATCCATGCTACACGTAGAGACAAGTCTAAATTCAGGCTCTGTCAAGATTGGTATGGAAAATCTGCTAGAAGCATTTACACTGATTGTCCCAAGTGCTTTTATAGGGTGTTGTCGGTTGAAAACCTAGTCGATTTTATCAAACCAGTCATTTTGGCTCCTGGTGTTCAGCATTGCAAGCTGACTGGTTTAATTTGATCCACAAACTGTAGTAACAGTTGCCTCGTCAGGGCTTCCTCGGTGAAACATGTTTTTTCAATCAAATGGGGAACTATCACAAATGATATTGAACATCAGAACAGATATAGGCTATTCTGCTTTTTATGTGATGTGATTATGACTAAGGATTCCTCACTGCCATCTTATTTGTGGATGAGCAGATACCTGACAGTGATTACTTGAGATTTTCAATTAAATCTGCAATGTTTATCAATGAAATGCTGTTGAGTTGTTGGCCTTCAGTCAATAGGCCCAAGTCAGAAGCATCAAAGAAACGTTTGAAGGAGTAAACAGGATAAGATTAAGTTGAAGAGGCTGACAATACCCATAGGCTGAAATGGAAAGAGTGCATCTCAAGACAGCAGGAACACCTTCACCCTTTGGCCTTTTTTCCCCAGTACCCAATGAACCCAGCTGAACACATATTGATGAAAGTTGTCTGTGCTTTAAGTTACTGTTGACAAAACTGGCTGCAGAAATCCATGGTACCCACTTTTGTTAGGCCCCTCTGTGATATCAAATAAGCTGCCAACAGCTGAGACTATGAGACACTATGCATTTACAATTGAATAGTATATACTGTAGCATGGCCTTTGGGTCTAACTTTGCTTGATCAAAGTAAATGCTCTTTGAAAACATCAAACAGGTTAAAAAAAAACTTGATGGCTATGCTACAATGGAGAGTCTCTGCAGACAAACTGAAGTTTTTTACCTTTAACTTATAAGAGTAAAGGTAATATGTCCGTTTGAGCAGTCAGTGCATTACTTCTTGCAGGCACCACCATCTTAAAGTATGTGGAGGAAGCACGTACAAATAAATGACTGAATTTGGTACAAGCTGCTGTCAATTGGAGTTTTTTGAACGACAAAGTACAGGCTTTCTCCTCACAAGATGATGGCGACCTTAAAGGAGAAATCCAGTGGGTTTTCACATAGCCCCCCCTCCTTTCTCAGGATCACCGAGTAGGCCCTACCCCCCCCCCCCCCAAACAATTGGTTTGACCTAGCTCAAGTTGCTACAACCAGCATGATGCAGCCAGGCTGCTACAGCGTTACACTCTGGGGTCATGTCCGTGACCCCTCCATGTGCATGCCCACAGAGAAAACTTGCCGGATTTCTGCTTTAAGGAGAAGAGCAAGGCAAAGGTGATTGCACAAACAGATACCCTGTCTTTACACTCTTTACAAACCTAGTGGATTGATTTACTTTGATGTAGGGAAGTTCTCCCTCAAAGGTTATGCTATATGCTATTCAGTTGTAATTGCTTATTCTGGTCTTACTCAAAACTGCACCGATATACAGTACTATATATTGTTTTGGTCCCCCCAAACAACACTCCTTGTCATCCACAAGACCCTATGTTGTTTTTAGACCGGAGTTTCTCTTTAAGAGGACTTTATTGGGTCACTGATGAAATGGGCAGCCAAGGCCTGTCCAGCCTAATCTGCTGACTCAGTGAGTGCCTCTGTCTGTTTGCTATGCAGAGGTAGTGAGGGAGTGAGCAGGGTCCATTTGCCATTCCCTACCACAAGCTGAACCGTTTCCTTTTCATTGCTTGTCTGGCTCTAGTTGGTCGCACACTCCTCTCTATCTTTTGTGGTTGCGGGAAAGCCTTTGGCAATAACAGAAGCCCCATAGGACCAACTGGCTGTGCAGCGCCTTATGCTCTATGCAGACGCGAACGTGTGAGTGCCAGTGGCATAAAGTTAAGTGATGTTCTGCAGTATTGGGGTGGTTTCAGAGGGGTCAACCTTGGACACCCAGTCCTGCTTGTAAGTCCTGTGCATGCTGTGTAAAGATTTCTGTTGCCAAGGCAATCTTGAAAGGCCCTCTCGAGCATCGGCTCTCTTTCAGGTAATAAATGTCACTAAGAAGTGTAGATAACCTGACCTCTCAGCCTTCCCGCATATGATGTTTCACTTTAGCTTTTATTGATTGCTAAACTCAGCTATGTAATTATGACTTCTGGCTTATTTGATGGTAAATCAGACTTCTTTGTCTATGTGGTCTGTAATTGCTTTGGACGGAAATGTTCCTTCATCAATTTCACTAGCTGCTGGTATGCTTATTCTTCATCATCAGTGTCATTAGTCTTGGAAGAGCTCTTGTTTTTTCAAAGAAATAATGTTTAACTGTCAGTAATCGTGTCTTTGTTTTTTTTGTTTTTTTTTTTACTGATAATCCATTGCCTGTCTTTCAACATGTTAGTTATATTCACTTATCTTGGCCATTTTGAACCTCAACATTCAGACAAAGGAGGTCTCCCCTTACTGTGACAAAAGGCCCTTCCCATGTGCTACCCAGGGTAGAGCACATCTATCTATCTATTAATGCAAGGAACGTCTGTCTGTATGTCACTCTGTCTGTGCGTTCCACGCATAACTTTCGATGCTTCTAATGTAAGATGTGGAGTGGGGACAGCTGCAATTCAAATGTGCAGTTTTTGTTTGTCGAATAATAAAACATCGCTTTTTTACATGAAGATCAGCATTAGGAAAGACAGAAAGGTTGCTTTATTGGTTATTCTGTTTTTGTTGCTTTAGTTCTTTGGTTGGGCATTCGGGCTACAGGCAGCGCATGCGGTACCATTAAGGAGGTCCTTTATGGATCCTGAGTGCAGCATGAGGTGCATTTCTGACTGCCACCAGCCAACTATGCATTGTGGTTGTATATATCCTGCATCATATTGTGTAATGTTGAGTGTTGATTGGCCCCTGTGGAGTGTGTGTGAAATCAAGTGTAGCACCCTATAAGTATTCAACATCTTTGGAACAGAGAATCATTTGCAGGTGTCATATGTGATATTTTTTACCTTAGAAAAATATAGTAGTTTATTTTACAGTAGCATGCAGTTCCAGGAGCAGTTTGACCAAGTTTGGCAATTTGAAAAAAGATGTTTCATCCCGGGCCTCTTCATAGAAAAGACATGTGGCTTTGATTAGTGTGTGTGGCTTACTTTCAGCTCTGTCACCTTGCCCAGAACCAAAGGAGTGATTGAAATAGCAGACTTCGCTGGTATAAAAACTGTTTATAATGTCCCCTTGCAATCCTCTAGTTAATCCTACCACCTGGAAAGAGTGGTGATGGCACACGAGTATCTCTGATACACGAGCGGTCTGTTCACAACATACAGTATTTTCATTCAACACACAGTAGCCTACCTCAAATATCTCCTTAGACGAAAAAAAAAGAAAAGACATTGACCTGGTGTCTAGTGTCAGTAGCTGTGCGCAGCGCAAAAACTAGATAATAAAAGCAGTTTCTGTGTCTCTTTCCTGTGTCTTATCGTAAAGGGTTGCAGAAAGTTGAGAAGTCTGGGGAAAAGTCTAGAACTGCCTTTCCCACATGTCTGCAACTTCCCTAGTGCACTGGTTCGATGAAACCAAAGGCTCACCACAAAGACGTCTGGGAGGATTCAATAAAATCAATCAGCTTCCTTGAGGGAGAGTTTCGTCAGTCGAAAATATTGTGGCGAGTAATTACACAAGATTGTCTACAGTGAAAGATCGTAAATATTACAAAATATGGAATATGCATTACATACTTCACATTTCACCTAACCAAAGATATTTAAATATTTATTACACTGCCGTCTGGAGAAAACCACAACACATTTTGAATCGCCACAGACCCACTCCAGATGTTCAATAATCAGTAGGATTATGGCGACACAGCCAAGGAGCGTTTCAAAGTTAGATACCAATCAGACGAATATGTCGCTTACATCAACATGGATCTTTGAATCTTGCAATGTCCTTAGCCCTCTCTATCCAAGGGAGGGGAACCTAATACGCTACAGAAATCAGGTTTCCAGTAAGATTTTAATTGCTTGTTTTATATCTGTTTTAACTTTAATGTTGGTTTTAGTTTGATGACAGCATGCTTGATACTTGTAAATGACTGATTGCGTATTGTGGAGCCCGCCCCCCTAAAGGGACCGGTTAAGCTTAAACGGACTAATTAGGCGCTCTAGACAGTTACGCTGCCTTATCGTACTGCTCGTCTGCATCCCTAACCAGCAGTCTGCAGCGTGTAGCCAACTTCATAGCCTACATCCGAATATTTCAAGACAGACGATTTCCCGTTTGATTTTTTTCAATGGCTTCCTTGATATTCATACTTTTTTCTATTTACGGAGTTCTCAATGGCCAAGGTAAGTCTTCTCCCCCCTCTAGTCATGTTTTGGTGCGTTTCAGTTTAGGTAAAGTTGAAACGTCTGTGATCTATGAAGTGTGTCATTTTTGATATTGTAGTCATTTCACCAGGAAATTATTGTTAACGTTGTTTGTATATGTGTCTCAGTGTGTTTAATGACAAATATATATCAGTACTCTACTGAACACTCCAAAAAAGTAGGCTATATCATTTTGTCCAGAATTTCAAAACCGTTATACTGTTTATCAAAATCAACTGTCCTTTTGCAGAGGATAAGTGACAAGTGTAAATTGTTATGAAGTCAGCGCTACCCCACCTCGACACAAACCCCACTCTTTCAATCAATTATGTTGATTATGTTATGTTGACCATATGTGGGTGAGTTGTAATTAAATTGGTGTTAAGTGAGTACATCTAACTTTTTTGTAGAACTGTGGAGGTGTTCTATAGAGGCAGGCTATAAACGTTTTAAGATCATATATGACATGGGATATTTGAGAGTGGGGAAGTGAGTGATAGAGAGAGAGAGTGAGAAGGAGAGAGAGAGACTGATGTTGTATATGATTGAGTAAACCATTCCATCAAGACTGATTTACAGTCTTTAACTGCATCAAGGGGTCAGTGAGGCGTGGGAGTGTCTGTATTCAGGGGCAGGGGTTCTCCAGGCTTACTGGGGGACATTCTCGTTATCAGTGGGGTTCCCTCTTCCAAATGCCATGCTATGAATCAGGCAGACACAAGGGTCACCTCACGGCACTGCACGCTTTAATGTCAATTAGAAACAGACTAACCCCACTGATGACGGTGGCCCCTCTGGAGGTTCCAGACTGGCTCCGATGCCACCTTTGCCACATCCAGACCACTCCACTGCAGCCACTCAATAGCAGTTCAAATGACTGTGTCGCATTCTGCACATTAAGAGAGTGACTGATTGATTGGTTGGACATTCGTTCAGCAAGGGGGCCCCCCTCCGCAGTCAGGCATCCCCTGAAATAATATCTCATCAGCAGCTGTCATTTCGTCTCAGGCGTCTCTCAGGCAAAGGTATTTACACAGCGACGTGCTGACATGAATGGGCCGACCGCAGAACGGCACTTATCGTAGATGACAGTGGGCCTGCTGGACGCTGGAGACTGTGCAGCGGGGCGTTCAGGAGCCGCTGCTCACATGGGGGCTCGCTCGCTCTCTCTCTCTCTCTCTCTCTCTCTCTCGGAGATGCGATTGTGGGGGTGCCGGGCCGGCGCTCCAGACTCATTAGGGCGTGTTTACACGAGCCCTCAGAGCGGGCCTGCCGTGCGCAGACCCAAACAGCGTGGCCCTTAAAAACCGCAATGACGTTCCAAGGTGGCAGCCAGCCTTTGCAGACAATGCATCACTGATGGGGGAAGGCCTGTGAGATCACTTGGGCTGGAGTAAAAGTGTCTAGCCGGGTAAAATAACAACAGCAAAGAGGGATGGCTGAGGTTATGCTCCTACTAAAAGTTTGGACGGATAAGTGAGCTGCAGACCATCACCGGTGAAAAATGACTACAGGGCTTGACAGCCAGAGTAGGGTAGGATTAGAACAGCGTAGGACAGGATACTTATCTGCAAGACAAAAGCTCCATAAAACTTGTGCAAGAGGCCGCTGCTTCTCGTCAACCCCCACAAAAAAGCCTTAGTCACTCAGTGCTTGGAAGGGAACAGTTTTAATGCTTTGTCTAGGGGCTGGTCCTGGAAATCTGAATTTGTAGAGGCTTGCCTCCTCTTTAATAGGAAACCTTTGATTTCCAAGAAATTTGGTGTGTTGGTGTGTGTGTGGGTGTGTGAGAGAGAGAGAAAGGGGGGGGGGGGGTTGCTAATGATAACAGACCAAAAGGAAGTCTGAAGAGGCAGCTAAAAGCAGTTTCTCTGTGGCACAAGAGGTGTCAGCAAATGGCTGAATGTTTATGTGCCTAACTAATCTCTGTAGGTGACCTCTTGCTTTCTAAGAGCAGCCCTGTTGTTGGCCTCCACACAACACATAAAGTGCACCCTTATCTGTGGCGAGAGAGACTCTCTAATAGGAATCCCACATGAAAGTTTGCAGGGGGTTTGTTAAAAAGGCCTCCTCATTTCCTTCTCTTGCTTTATTACCCAGAGCAGGAAACTCTTTACTCTGGCACCAGCATATACAGTCACCAACAGGGCCAGGTATGGTCTTCAGCTATTGCTCATTGGAAGCCAACCAGTCCTGACAAGCATGTCTTGATGGCTGGTTTAGCCATTGTCCTAAAGTGATTTCACCGATAACAGGTCTGGGAAAAGAAAACCAAGCTTAATAAATCATTCAATTTGTCATGGGTGTACATGAAAGCCCCCTTGCCCATAAACTTCCACCTAAATGTTCATTCGGTTGTGTCATTTTGTTTGCGTGTGGTAACATGCAGGGTATTTGACGGCTCCTTACGTCTTGATTTCTTGCTCCATAAAGTTTAATCACAGTGCTTGCCAGCACACGAGCAACCCCATCACTCTGAAAAGATTCTGCTGCATGTCTTTGGGTATAGCAAGAACTTTCCTTCATTCTTGTGTTACTGCTTCTTGAAAAGACTATTAATGCTTATTAAAATGAACACAATGCATCAGTCAGTCTAATCCTAACCATCATACACCATGGACTCGTGTTGTCTGCTTGTTAGATAAAAGATGACTATAAAGGTTCTTGACTGGCCCCATTTTTTTGTGTGCATGGAGCGTTTTTCCAAATTTGATTTAATGAACCTGAACAATATAAAACTGTTCTGGTAAACAAAGTATTTACTGAAGTTCTTTATATCTAATCTAAAACCACGGTTTTATTAAGTGTTCTGTAACCTTAAATGTAAATGTTTCAAAAAGTATTTATTTTGTCATTTGGGGCAGAGAGAAGCCTAGTCCTAGAGTTTGTCTGGAGACAGTCTAAAACAAAACGGCAAAGACAATTTGTATCATGTTTAGAAGAGACAAATCACAAGATATGGTCCTCATTTTGAAGACTTAGAGGTAATACCTATTTGGCAGTAAGACTATGTTGAGGCCTAGACCAGGAGTCCAAAGGACACATCTGCCAAAATTATTCCCAGCTTGGCGGATCATACAAACCACAACGTAATGAGTCTATTTGTTCAGATTGAGTCGGCCAGTTGTCGTTTTGAGGCCTTGGGCATTTGCTGTTGTCAATTCTTTAGAGATATTTGAACTCATTCTGCAGATTAAATGACCTTGCAGATCACTTTCTCCCAGTCCAGTTGGTTTAATGGGAAATATGTGCAAGGAAAACATTTAGTTTACAGTTTGTACACAGGTAACCTTCCAAGCTCAGTCTACACTGGGAGAGAAATAAACACATCTAACATTCCAAAACATTCCAAAACACGCCTCTATCAATTACAGCCAATCTAGTGAATATCCAATCTTGCCGCCAGTAGTCTTTTATGGAGTTAAGCAGTCTTCTTGATTATTCTTTTAATGTTTTCTGGGCTTTTTTGCCTTTATTCTGATAGTACAGTGAAGAGTGAGACAGGAAGTAAGTGGGAGAGAGATGGGGTGGGATCAGGAAATGACTACAGGTCGGATTTGAATCTGGGTTCCCATGGGCACTTGTACATGGTATCGGTGCTGGAACCTGTTGTATCACAGCAGCCCCCTAAACATGGCGCTTATCTTGATTGATGACTGATACAAGACAATCTCATTCTTGTATCAATTTCAGCCCGGAGAAAAAAAAAAATCTAGGGTGTGGTGAGTTGAACAACTAAAAGCACTCGCCCATCTGCCTCTTTATAGAGAGCTAGATCATAGACTCAATTAAGCAGGCAGTGCTTTGATGGTTTGGGATTGTTTGAGTTGGGAGTGTCTGACTGTTCCAGAAAAAGGGATGCCCTGTGTTCAGCCCACTGATTAGACAGGATGATATACTTGGAATCTTGCAGGCAAGGCAAGTCATGGCATATAAGCATATTTCAAACACACTCTTAACAAAGGACCCTCTCACCACTTCACATGAGAAAACCAACACAGATGAGCTCAGAACACTGAAGGACTGTGGCTGCATGTCTCAAGAACATATTATTCTGGTCTTCAAAATAAAATTTCCCTTAATTCCTAAAATGTGTACATCCTATTTTTTTTATTTTTTTTTTGAGTGCCCATGTTGTTGTTTTTTTTAATACACTCATCCATTTTGATTCACTGAGCCATGTGATTTCCTCTATCAGTTTTTTCACCCTGGACAGAAAACACAGTCCAAATCAGCATATCCAGATGGTTGATGCAAATTAGCCCTAGGGAACAACTTTCTGAATGGAATTTCAAAGAGCGTCCAAATGTAATCAGTGATAATATGAACCCGTTCTTATCTGCCTCTCCAACGCATTTCACATTTGTGCCTCAGAGACCAGAGACCCCATATCCATGGAGGACTGCTGTAAGGACGGCCGAGACAGAGGCCAGGAGAGCCAGGACTGCTCCAGCCTGCCACTCATCTCTGAGTCTACTACCTGCAGGTCAGTGGTGATACTCTCATAACCACACACCCTCTCTGTTACCCGGTGGCCAACCGCATCTTTGATCCTCCCAAGACGGCTTAGCCTCCGTGTGGAAGACGACCGGCCAGCGCCACTTCATTTGTCCTGTGGAAGTTCCAGGAGATGCAGTAATTGGAGCGGTAACTGCAGTAATGGGGAGTAACCGGAGGAGATGTGGTGGCACATGGGTCTGGGCGATTGCAAACCAAATCAGTCACCCAATCTGCCTGCCACCGGCAAAAGTGTTTCTTTTGGAAAGCAGCATGATTTAGAATTTGTTCAAATTAGAGTAGAGAGAGCAGTGGGTGGAGGAGGGGGGGGGGGGCTGTATGGTTTTTGTGGGAGGGGGGTTTAGCAAGGGGGTATTTCCAAATCCAGGAAATACCTAGGAGGTGAAACTATACTCGAAGAGAGGGCTGAAAGAAGGAATAACAGGAAATCTGAGGATTATTTCAGACACATGAGGAGGAAAAAAATGAGGCGAAAAGAAAACGAAGACAAGCAGTGAAAAAGAAAAACACCAGCCCATGTCTGTGCCCTTAAAAGGCTCTGTTGTGGCTGAGGAGCGATCCCCCGTTTATATGGAAAGCTTTCCTGTAAGGCTTGATAAAGAGGCACTTTAGGTTGGACGAGAGCAGGAGTGAGTGTCCTCTTGTTGCGAGAGGCTTACGGTAAACGGCAGACCACACGCTGGCCTCAGGTTCAAGCTCAACCTGATGAGTAGACGAGAGGTCCACTGACCCACGGAGCTTGGCTCGTGGGTGGACGGGGGCTGTCAGAAGCACTCTGGCTGTAGAAGGCCAATTCACTGCTCAGAGTTGTCGTCTTCATAAAAACGAGTCCTGTGGTTTTGGAAGACCTCTCCTTGGGGAGACGTGATGCAGTGCGAAAGGGGAAAAACAATGGAAAGTAAACACTAGGGGTCTTTCGCAACTGCTGAAAGTACCACAGTGTCAGACTGGCTAGTCTGGAACAAAAAAACCCTTCTGATTGCATAAGGATCTAATTGTTCCTTGTATGTTTTCTTTTGACTTTCTTTCTTTTTGTTTGTTGTGTTTCTCTTTTCCCTCTCTCTTTTCATCCCTCTCTCTCTGTCTCTCTTTGTGTGTGTGTGTGTGTGTGTGTGTGTGTGTGTGTCTCGTCTGACAGAATAGCCCAGGAGCAGTGCTGTGCAGCAGTGCTGGAGGACACCAGCTGCACCAATGGCATAAACGTGGCCAAGGACCAAGGAGCCTGCGAGGCCCTTCTCACAGGGAGCACCTGTGAAGCAAAGACTGCTAAGGTGAGTGATGAAAGACGGAACACCCTGCACCCTTTCCTTAACTCCAACATGTGTGTGTGTATGTGTGTGTGTGTGTGTGTGTGTGTGTGTGTGTGTTCTTATAATAAGTTATAATAGGATGTGCCTCCATTAAACTGTAAACAAGGTCAGACAGAAACAAGGGAATGCGTGCAGCCTGCCAGAGATTGTCTCTACACTTGAAATTGTGCTCACCTCGAGCGGACGTGCTGTGTCAGGACAAGAGCGATTGTTCCTGTCCGTGTTTACACTAAGCAGGATGAAACACGTTACACAGAACAGGACTGGAACGTGTGGCTGTCCGTGTCGGATATAAATCTGAACCGCAGCGTTCTGTGGTGCTCACGGCTTTGTGCCGCGCGCACAGGAAACCAGGTTAATAACCTGCTGCTCTGTATCCCTAATGTGATTACTGCGGTCTATGTATGTTACTCATTACCGCTCATTGCCACTCGGTAGCATCTGGACAGATTCACTCAGCGCTGAAGACGTATGCCAGACACAGCGGTTTACAGCCCTGCTAAGCGTAACGAAGAGTGCATGCCACAGTTGTTGACTGCCTCCGCTTATGATAGGTATACGAGCGTGAATGAGGGTGATGTCACGAGTGACCGGTTTGAACTTGTGTCTCCCCCACCCTCCACCCTCCTCGCCCCCCCCCCCCTCTCTCCGCACCCCTCAGATGTGCTGCGACTGCTGCTTGCTGGGGAAGGCAGCGCAGGAGACGGGCCTGGCCTGCGACCACAGCCTCTCCGTGGGCTACCAGTGCGGCCTGGTGTCCCGCGCCTGCTGCACGCACGGCAACCCGGAGCTGGAGGGGAACGGCACGCTGTCAGGGGACGCCCAGGACAGCAGCACGCCACAGGGTCAGGGGCTCTATACGCACCACACAAGTCGCTATGCATAACAGTGTATATGATAGATAGATACTGTAGATAGATAGACACTTTATTGATCCCCAAGGGGAAATTCAAGGCCCCAGCAGCTTAAGACACCACACACAACATACACTACAATGTAAACAGGATAATACAAAGCAAAGCAACAAATCAACATGACTGATGTGCATGAATGTACTGAGGATTGGTACTGTGATCCAGTATGGAGGTCTGTGTCAACCAGGAATCAAGTATGCTGCCAGAGAATCGCTCGTAAGGGCTCAGACCAATACTGACCCCAGAGAAAACACCATTGCAGTGTGTGTGTGTGTGTGTGTGTGTGTGTGTGTTGACTGGTGACTGAAAACTGGTGATCACCTAAAGAGTACCATAAAGATCTCCCATGAATAATTGACTCAGTAGTAGTTTAATGCCCTGAGTTGTATCTTAAAGACTAAACCAAATTCCAGACATTTGTCAACAGTAGTCTGACCTCTAGTGGTAGGCAATTATCAGGACATACATGTTGACACTGCTCTCTCCATATAATCACAGACACGGCAGCCCTCTCAGAACCCGACGAGCTGTGCAAAGGTGAGCTACTTTGTAAAGTGCATCAACGAGAGCAACATATGAGGGAGGGGATGTCTTACGGCATTGTATTTTGAAATGTCTTACTTTCTGTCTTCCGTCTCCCTCTCTCTATACGTGTCCATGGATGCATGCCTTTCTGTTGGACTGGCAGAGGCTAAGTGCGGTCAAATATGTGTAGGTAACGGCACCTGTGCCTGCCATGCAGGGTTTAAACTCAAACCAGATGGGAAAGCCTGTGAGGGTAAGTGAGACGACTTCCTCCTCTACTCCCAGTTATTTTTACAAGCTTACCGAGGATCACACACATACATGCCCCAATAGTAACCTCATGTAACACCCGAGGCCAATGACATGGATGTCTTGACCTCAGACATTATAGCAGAGTCAGACTTCCTGACTTCCTCTTTTTGAACACATTGCTACTCCAAAGTGCTAATAAACACACTAACTGAGAGAGACTAAGATTGGAGGTCTGTGAACTCTGGAAATCTAATGCAGTCATTTGTAAAGTTATAGCATGATCCCTCTTCTCCGTGTGCTATGAGTTATGAAGTGCAATTCCTCTAACCCCCCCCCACTAGCGTGTGATTGATTAGGTTGAGTATTTGTCTTCCCCTGCGCAGATATAAACGAGTGCCTGCTGGGCAGCTACAGCTGTCGCCCCGGGGAGCGATGCATCAACACGTTGGGCTCGTACCGCTGCCAACGCGATGTCAGCTGTGGCACGGGCTACGAACTAACCGACAGCAACCAATGCAAAGGTCTGTTGCAGTGCTGCCACCAGCTGGTCGAAAGACCACACTGAACTGCACAATAGCTGTGCCCCATGTGAGATGGGGTTGGAGTTAGTACATCACATTAACCCAAAATACCTATACCCAGAACACCAAATGGGGTACACAATAGAACACCAATACTACTAATACACTCCTATACGATCCTTTACAAAATGTTCAGGGTAACTTATGCTCAGTACTTCATTTTTATGTACATTGTATGTCAATCTGAAAATTCTTATTTAATTTGATTATTCTTCATTTGATGGCTGTGCTTAACTAGTTTCTCTAAGTTCTCAAACTAAAACCTCTCATTTTTCTGTTTTTTTTGTTTTGTTTATTCACCTCTAGACATTGATGAATGTGGGACTGGTACACATAACTGTCCTGCAGCCTTTGAATGCCAGAATACTCCGGGATCTTTCCGCTGTCGGCCCAAAGTGAAGTGTGGAGATGGCTATATACAGGATGCTCTGGGCAGCTGCATAGGTGAGAGGAGAGCTTGGGATTCTGGGAGAGTCAGGATTCTCTACAGTACATTCAGGATTCTCTACAGTACATTCAAGGCTTCCAAAAATGATCAATACCATGCTCAGTCAAAGCATATAGACCTATCTTGTCATATTGCAGACATTAGTCCTTTTTGCTCACTTACTGCTCTATTCAGTACAAAGAAACAATAATCATTGAGCTCAATGCAAATCAAACAGGCTAATAGGCCTCAAAAGCACCATGCCAATCTCTAGCTATGGTGAAGGGTATGTGATGATGTGGGGCCAGTTTAATTCCAAAGGCCAAGGGAACTTTATCAGGATGCATAATATCCTGGATCCATGAAATAGTTGGCCTTTAAAAATAAAAATCTGCCTGCCCCTACAGTATGTTAACCCTATGTGTTAAATTCCCATAGGGTTACATAGGGGGTCAAATACTCCCTTCCCCTAGCATTTAAGGAAAACATTTATTTATTTACGATACATTCTTCAATCAAAAAAAAAAATGATGTCCTTGGCGGTTTGATTTTTACTCTTTTTTTGAATGAAGGCATTAAGATCAATTGTCAAATGATGATTTTATATTCCTGTTTTAGCATGGTATCAAATACATGTGCTCCCCACTGTATTTGTGATTGGTCCTCTCTGTACATCTTTGATTACCTGCTGCAACTGAATGCATTGAATGGATGTGTAATTTAGCACCTGAAGCTCCATGACTGTGTGTCTCTGTGGCAGACATTAATGAGTGCCTGAGCCAGAATGGGCCCTGCCCCGCTGGACAGATGTGCTTCAACACAGTGGGCTCCTATACCTGCCAGAGGAACTCTGTGAGCTGTGGACGTGGGTACCACCTCAACGAAGAAGGCACTAGATGTGTGGGTGAGTCAGATACCAGGTCCCTTTAGCTGCTAAAAGAGGGCCAAACTCCACATGTCTCTTTGTTATAATGGGAACATACTGTATCTCTTGGCAAAGATTAACTAAATTGAAACAGGGGCAAAGCTATTGGTCAGATACAGTTTCTCTGAACAACAAACCATTTCATATACAGTAGGCTTCTATCACGTAGAAATATAGTAATTCTTACGACAATTAGTAAGCTGTTCATTATGTGTTATGTGTCAGACATTGACGAGTGTAAACAGCCTGATGGTTCCTGTGCTGGCCATGGCTGTATTAACCTCGTGGGCTCATATCGCTGTGAGTGTCGCAGTGGCTACATCTTCAACAGCATCTCCAGGGTCTGCGAAGGTAAGAGGTACTCCATTAGTCATCCCTTCCCATGTGTTTGTGCTGTAACTGGTATGCCAACCTGCCTTTATTTACATTTGCAACTCAGACATCAATGAGTGCAGGCATTATCCTGGCCGCCTGTGTGCCCACAAGTGTGAAAATATTCTCGGGTCCTACAAATGCAGCTGTACCACAGGCTTCAAACTCTCCAGTGATGGCAGAAATTGTGATGGTAAGGGGTGCTTCAAAGTACCAGAAACCTTCACTGTATGTAGGCTAATGGTGTAATTGTCTTGTCTCACATTCCCACTGTCACCTTCTGAATTTTTGTACTGTAACTATCACAATTTCATTGTAATTGTTACTAGACGCTGTGTAATTGGACATTTTGTTTCTGTATTATTGTGTATGTTTTTCTCATTCATTAACTTCATGTGATATTATTGTGTGTAGATGTTAATGAGTGTGAGAGCAACCCTTGTAGCCAAGAGTGTGCCAATGTCTATGGCTCCTACCAGTGCTATTGTCGCCGTGGATACCAGCTCAGCGATATAGATGGCATCACCTGTGAGGGTAAGCTGGCTATGGATTGGTCACCTCTTACACATCATAGGAGATGTCCACAATTATTTTGTTAGTTACATTTTTGAATATTCTGTTGCGAGAGGGAAAGGGATATCTTACCTTGAGAACTCCCCTTTTCTGCTCTGAACGCCACTTTTCACACTAATTGGACGGCTACTGTATGTTTTCCAGATATTGACGAGTGTGCACTTCCCACTGGGGGACACATCTGCTCCTACCGCTGTCACAACAGTCCAGGGAGCTTCCACTGCTCGTGCCCTGACACCGGCTACACACTAGCGCCCAATGGACGCAGCTGCCAGGGTGAGCAATCCCACCTCTGTCCAGTCAGTCACTGACGCCATAAAGCATGTTGTTACCTAGTCAACTACTAATGTTCTCCAATCTCTCCTTCAATTTAGTACAGGGATTACAAGAATGTAGGAAACATATGTGTGTACATCTACAGGTTGCTTATTTCATTCTTACACTGATACACAGGTTTGGTGTCCCATATCCAGTGGCACCTTTGAAGACTGCAAGTTCTTTCCAGCAGGGGGAGCTCTAGAGGCTGTCTCTGGATGTACTACTAGGCTATTTGTTTGTCATGTACTTTGTCATCTTTGACCTTGTCATCAAATCAGTGGCAGTTTTCATCAGTGGCCATTAACAATTAGTAACATTTAATCACACTGACAAAAGTGAATGCAGTAAAAACATGACTAAAAGGTTACTATACATGGTTTTGACTGTAGTTCTCTGGAAGAATGTTCTATCCTATATCAACCGTCCACTGTGCACAAATAAACACCATAGGCAAACCATGATTTTCATCCTCTTGCTTGTGCCCAGATGTGGACGAGTGCTTGGCAGGGACACATACCTGCACAGAATCAGAGAGCTGCTTCAACGTTCAGGGTGGATTCCGCTGCCTGTCATTCACGTGTCCTCCCAACTACCGTCGTTCCGGGGAGACGTGAGTATTCCCGAGGCTTCGGCTCACACCCACTCTGCCTCAAGACATTCCAGAAATCACTGCTCACATAAGCAACACAAGCCTCCTAAATTGGACATATAAATCCGGCAGACTGCATGTAAAAATCCATCACACCCTACACATGTGTCAAAGAAACATGGTTCACCATTATTATTCACATTAGTTATATAGCCTCCCTGAGACCTTCTGTCTTTCGGAGGTATAAGAGCGAAAAAGAGTGAAAAACAAGGATAGTTTCTGCATTTGTTGATGTCAGAGATTTTACAAAGAGAGTGAACGCCCATTGTGGGTACTCTGGAACAATTCAAGCTTCTTACTTGGCTGCAACGATCTGCATGTTCAATGCTGATGAGTTTACAAATCAATCACAGCATGCATGTGTTCTCAGAGAATGGAATGCAGGCACATGATGAGATGAATAGAGGAAATATTGGCCTGTGACAAATAGTGAATGCCGGCCTTTACTGCACCTTTGGATAAAGTAGATGCATTTGCACTGAGGAAGAAGTCTGTTTGTGAAGCACGTGAGCTAGAGATTCAAGTCTTGTGTGGATGTTTACCAGCCACTTCTCTACCACACCACTTTGGTTTGCTCGCATGCCACCCACTGCATTCGACTCATCAACTCTTCCTCTCTGTGTCTTTCTCTCTCTCTCTCTCTCTCTCTCTCTGCTGTCTGTTTTTGTGTCTCTCCTACTCCTCTGTTTGTCTCCTCCCACTGTCTCTCCTTCACAGTCGTTGTGAGCGCTTGATTTGCAATCAGACTAGCGAGTGCCTGACCTTGCCTGTGAGAATAACCCACTACCAACTCACTTTCCCCATCAATATCCGTACGCCCACCAACATCTTCCGGATGGGGCCCTCCAACATATTGCCCGGTGACCAAGTCGACATCGCCATTGTGGAGGGCAACGAAGATGGCTACTTTGGCACGCAGAGGGTGCCCTCTGGTGGTGTGATGTCAGTGCAGCGGCCTATTGACAAGCCAAAGGACTTCGCGCTGTCTCTCGTGATGAAGCTCATTCGGCATGGCATGCTCAGCACGTACATGGCCAAAGTGCTGGTGTTTGTCACCGAGGATCAGCCGAGCCTGCCTAACATTGTGACCCCTAACTGAACATCACCATGGTTACTGAGATCATTTATGTAATCATCATGACAGACGAACAGATAACTCATATACGAGAGCCACTGATACTGTCAAGTACTCACTAACCCACTTTTTCTCTCCTTCCGTTGGTTGAGGACGTTCCTAGGAGATCTTAACAAATGCACAGGCTTTCAAGCACAAGTAGACACCTAGTATCTTTAGTCACTAGGTGGTGCTTTAGGGCAAAGAAATATTCAAACAGGGCTAATAAACCACCCAAACTACCTGACTACTAAAGAGACATTTGTGTTGTCCTCGTGTAGGTGATAAATGTCTTTGTTTTCTATTTTGTTCATGTTATTAATGATTTAGAGATCTGTCCTGTTACTAGCGGTTTTCATTTACAGCTTCAAGATAAATTAAGATTTTCTTGCTGATATTAAAAAAAGAGATGTGTTTCAAGAACTATAGTCAAGTTGTATGTGGTGATGTTTTGGTTTGTTCATATCTCATGAGGATAAATGTCAGACACCTAATTCCATGGTTATGAAGTTTTACTACCACACAATTAAACAAATGACAGGGCACTGGTTACCGTCTTATACCATCTTTATTACCAGTCTACACTGATGGGGTAGCAGTTTTTGAGAGCTCAGGGTAGAGGGACCTTAGAGAGCCACTCATTGTTTTCAATTAATTACAGCTAGCCAGGTAGACCTCAAACGACAGAAGGAGGCACGTCTCTGTTTTGTTGGGGATGGTCCTAAAGTAATAGTGTGACAGACCCACTTTTTTCCCTCTGACTTTCTGACATTGAGTTATGGGGATCTGGGTTCTGGCCGGTGGTCTGAACAATTTGTGGTGGAGCAACATCACCGCTCTGAACATGAATGATGGCCTACAGTGTTTATGTTGGGGCGTTATCAATGTCCCGACTATAAATAATTACCTAAAAAAATGAAAAAATCTCCTACTTGACCAGAAAGACTTCCATCCAAAGAGCTGTTTTTATTTCTGGCCTAAAATATTGGGATTTTGTGTCGAGCCACGTGAGCATAGAACGGCAGACCCCTCCTATGGTAAAGACACACAGGGCATAATTAGCCTTCCACTTGCTGCCTTACTTTGAAGTTGGTGCTCCGTGCCGAGTGGCAGTTCACCCAGGGTCATTATTTTCTCGTAAATTCACCCGATCGCCTGTCATGGTGCTTCGCCCAAATCCCTGGGGGCTTCCTCTCTGTGCTGTGCCTGAGTCGAGGTATTATAAACTAGGAGAACATTTTGTGGCTTGGCCTGGCCCAAAGCAAAACGTGGACCTACCCGCTAATTGCTAATTATAAGCCGGTACCCAGCAGTGGCTTGACTTCTTGTCAGGGGCTTCTCCCAGCTCTTCATGAAAGTAAGCCTGCAACCCAATATTGGCTCAGGGGTTTCACCAGCATACAATCATACTGAGAGAGCTCTGAGGCGGTGGGATATGGAGTCTCAGTGTGCATTGGCGCACTGAGACTCTAGACTCTAGAGTAGGGCCTACCAACTGCAGTGGACCCTAGACATAGCTGTGGACTAGTTGAGCTGACAAATGAAAGGAATTTGCCTGGCTGCTTGAGATACAGTAAATGCAGATATGGTGTCTCACTATCAAGATATAATTTAATGTCATCGTTATCTTTAGATTTGCTGCCTGTCCAAACATCTTAAGATCCCTTAATTTGTGACTTGTGGAGCAGCCACATCTGTGCGAGCAACAACAGTTCTGGCACAACCGTAAAACTGATACGAAGTGGGTAAGACAGTGCAGTTTATTACAGAAACAAGGCAAGGAAGATAACTTCTGACAGACCCAGAGGGAGTTTTTTTAAGAGGTCTGCCCTTCTCATCCACTTGCAAGACCCAGATGTTTAAAGCTGAGGCCCCATTCCGGTATAAGGCATGTGGAAGTGGGGATTGTGCCTTGTGGCGTTGTCGCGGCGTGGGTGCGTAGGTGGGGCTCATAAACAGGGCACCCTGGGAGGTTGCCCTGACTGTAGCGTACCCATTTCAGACCCCCGAGCTGCCACTGATTAGGCATTGAAATAAACAAAACCCTAAATAATGGTGAGAACAGAACTGAGACAAGGGAGTTGTCTTGTCATGTTTTCCAGAATTTAGCACTCCCTTGGCCCATAAATTCTCCACGAGAGATTATCGGATATGAGTGCTGCGGACGCTTCAGCAAACCCAAATATTTTCTTGTGTAGGCTGTGGAACAGTGTCTGACTGGGTGTAGCGTTTCATTCTCCACTGTGAATGCATCAAAACCATGAATGGCAAGACAAAATTTGACCACCCATTTCTTACTATGTGATTTTTGGCTGCTTGTTGTTTTATTGTTTTTCTTCCTCAGACACGATTGTTTGATTTAGAGTTCTATATCCAGCATGCCCTCTGTATTTGTGCAAATAATATTTGTGTAGTGGACATTTCGCTGGCCTGCTGTGCCACTGATTATGTGGTGCATTGCTCCCTGAGATGCCCTGTCATTGTATGCCGAAGGGAGGATAGCGGTCAGGCTGCAAGACCTTTTTATAGCCACTGCAGAAGGTCAGGAGCTTTTGTCTCCCCTATATTAGCAGGGCGAGGGTCGAGAGAGCCGACACCATCCGCTGCGTCAAGTCCTGCCAGCCTAACGACATCAGCTGTGTCCTGGACCCAGTACACTCGGTTTCCCACACTGTCATCTCCCTGCCCACCTTCAGAGAGTTCACCAAACCAGAAGGTAGGCCACTTGGGCTCTTTGAGTTCACAGCTGCATGTTTTTGTTGGTAAGGATATTACAATGGTTGAGAGAAGCTATGGGCCATGACTAATAAAACATACAGTAGCTAATCTCAATACTGACATTTACTTAAACTGACATCAGCATTTAATCTAGAACGTGTGGCCATTTTGGACAACCTCAATCAAATCAGTTTTGTACTTGGATGTGAAATAGTTTGTGCAATTTGTTACTTATTTATTTATTAGCAAAACAAACTGATTAGCATACTAAAAGCCCTGAAAACTAAAAACCAGTCATTTTTTTATGACTTAGCTTAATGTTTAATGTTATTGTACAGCAGATCAATCTGTTTGTAAGAGTTACGTATGATAGATGGACGCTCATGAGCTGCACATTAAAAATCAGTTCTTAGTCTGTGAAAAGTACTTTCGACTTAACATTTCTTTCAGCACCCTCTGAATTCAAAGAAGTAGGGAGCCTTTACCAGACTTACCACAGCATTATTCTGAATATAGTTTTCACTCCAAGTGGTTATGCTTCTTATGCTTCCAGAGTAGAATAGTATATTCAATTTCCCTGGAGTCTCTCTAACTTGATTTTACACTACTGTACAAACAATTTCCCTGCACCCTGACATAATTGCATCTTCAAAAAACACTTGCTAAATTAAATATATGTTTTCAGTATATCAGAATGTGACTGATGGATGTAACACCTGTTGCTGTCTTAACTTTTTCTTTGTGGTTACAATACAAGAGTGTGCAATACAATTGACCGGCTATTGCACCTCAGTAAGGTGATCAAATGTTTGAAACTCATTTCAAATGACTGCTTATGCTGGCTCACACACAACCAGATGGCCATTTTTCTTATTATTTTCTCTGACAGAATGATGACGGCAAAGCATTTACAAAACTACTCACATTCAATTAATTTGTACTATTCACTGACATGTTTTTCTAAAGTCTGCATGGTTTTTCACTGGATGTTCATTATGTTCAAGTATGAACTAAAAACCCTGTAGGCTGATTGGCTGTTGAGCTTTTATTTTGGTATCAAATTTTGTTGGATATACTGTGATTGGCCAACATCTTTAGGCATCTTCCCGGTGAATTGCTAAATTTCCAAAATCAATCTATAAGTCAATTGTTCATCCTCGACATGTGGTAATTCGACAGCTAGTTAAACCAGGAGCTTTGATTTTCCTTTAAATGAACATGTCTCATCAATTGGAGAAAAACCTCAGTGGTAACAATAACCATTATTTCTGTTCCCAACTGTCCTGTCCGACAGAGATTGTTTTCCTGAGAACCATGTCTCCAGCGCACTCACTGCCTCAACTCGGCTCCTCAGACATTGTCTTCGACATCCTGGAGGGGAACATGCACAACTCCTTCGACATCCTCAAACGTTATGAGCATGGAATGATCGTGGGTGAGTGGCACTCTGGCATCCACTTGGCTAGCTAACAATACCCAGGGACCATTGACTAACCCCCGAGGCCTCCCTCAATTAAATTTGCTGCGAGACACAAAAGTGGTTTTCTGACCTAATTCTACATTATGATACAGCTCTTTATTCAACCAAACGAAATGCACATGTGTCTCTGTGTGAGGCCAGTGAGAGAGAAAGAGAGAGAGAGGGGGGGGGGGGGTAGACCATCTGAAAAGCACAAAAATGTGGATGCTTGCACTACTTAAGTGGTTCTTTTAAGTTGCAACTTCACATGCCCTCTCTTGGGGGAAAAAAAGAAAAACATCCATGTGTCTATGGTTTAAGGCTGATGAAGCCTACTCTCCTCACCAGGCACTCGGCTTGATTTGTATCAGTTCCATTTCCTTTGTCTAGACAGTGCTATGGCGTTTAGTAGCAGAGAATCACAATGGCTAGATGGACTTTCAGTGAGGAAAAGGATCCAGACAGTAGGAGGGGACATACTGTATGTCTCTCTTTGCTGGATAATTGAAAATGCTGACTGGAAATGGAAAAGACAGGTAAACCATCGTCAGGTCTGTGATTATGAGAAGAAATGACTTTAAATACCAAGCTGTTTTGCGAGTCCTGCCCTTATAAGTTATCAATCCTTTGAAATAAATTTCACAGAGTACGATAATTTTTAATACATTGAATTCCTTTTCACAAAAGTTCAACATCATACAAGATTCATTAGGACAACTTTAGTCAGCTGCGGGAGTGACCTGCTTAATTAGGCATCCCAGTGGACAGACGGATCCAATCTTACCGTCTTGCCCAATACTGTTGTAGCTGCTGTAGAGAAGGCAGCTAAATAAATAAATAAATAAGTCAATAAATACAGGAATATAAGTTCATGAATACAAATATTAATAAATAGTTAAGAAGTGAGAAAGAATAATTCAATGTTAAAAACATATCTTTATTTGTGTTCATTTCATTGGAGTTTCACTTAGAATGTATCATGACTCATGCCGGAACCAAAGTTCTGAAGTCAGAGGTGATGGCAGGGCACTGTTAGAAGGGAATGGTATCATTTTGGACCATGCAGCACGCAGCACGGCTGTGCTAGAAAGTTTGGTGTATTTCGTACAGCATATAAGAGATTAAGTTAGTAAGATATAAGTTTAGTGTAATGTGAAGACCTGAAGACCCGTTGGTTTTATTTCTCTCAAGTACAAGCGGCCAATGAGGTAAAGTTTATATCTTGTTGCTATTAGTGTTAATGTTAAAGCTAACCTGGCTAATTTACGTTTCACTATGTAACCGTAAGGTATACGCAATGTATGTAGTCTCTATAAGAATGTAATGTATGTTTCGTGTTTTCTGTATGTACAGTTCTCACGGCACGCATTTGCACTGAAGAGTGTGAATAAATGTCAGTAAATGGAAAAGAACGACTTGGTTTCGTGATTTCGACTTGAGAGGAGTAACAGTGAGAACTCAGCCAGCTCGACACGAGGTAGAAAGATGACCTCCCTCCCGCTGTCGACGGAGCTACAAACAAGTTTCTCGAAGTTTCGCCGTACTCAACATTGAAAGACTGTGGATGTACCGGTAACCTAGCATTGTGTGGCTAAGCCAACAAGACGTTTAAAGCAAGTTGAACGTGAAGTGGAGTAGCCTCATCAACTGCGTCAAAAGGACTATTTAAAGTGTTGAAGTCAATCGTTCTGGTTGCACATAATTAGTTTAAGTGAAAGCAAAGTGAATGCAAATGCATAAGTTTAAGTGAATGCAAATGCATATTTAAAGTGCAACTAAAGTTTAAAGTCTAAATAAGGTTTAGCTAAAGAGCCACATTTTCTGGTTAGCCTACTTAAATGTGTTTTTGATATTTGGATGTAGGCTATTTAAGGTCAACTTATTGACAATTTCATCTTTATTATTTGCCATTAAGCCATTTTTGGAGTGTAGATTCAGTTGAAAGGTGCATAACACGGTAGTGTTAGCAAAGTGATTTCTAAGTTTGAGAAGCTGCTCTCTTGTTTAGTATTTTGTGAAGTAAGTCACTCTCCTGCCATATAAGGACATTTGTAACCTGACAATTAAGTCATTTTGGTTTTGATATTGATATTACATTTAAACAAGTGTGATAAGTTAACGAGTTAAATTAGTTAAGGTAAAAATATTCAAAGTAAAGCTCAATTACTTAATTTAAATTGCAAACAAGCTAATTAAACTCTAGTTTAAGGCCAATTAGCATACTAAAATGAATGTTGATGACTCTGCAACTAAAAATCAAGACCCAGAGATGATGAATGAAGCTGAAGAGCAGCAGACTGAACACATTGACAATGAACCTTTAGAAGCAAACCGTTCAAATGAGATCGAAATAAATACAGACACTAATGGTGCTGCAGAAAAGGAATTAGAGACCGGTAAGAGAATAAGAAAACTTACTGAAAAGGCTCAAGAACTCCATGACGACAAATTGAAAAAGCTTCAACATCACTTTATTAAAGCATATGAGAAATGGAAAGTTCTTGCAAAGGAGGCTAAAAGGGCACTCAATCAATCATCCTTGAGAGATGTTCTACAAGACCTCAAGACTAAAATTCATTCTGCTGATACTGAAGTAAAACAAAGATATGAAGATGTACGGCAACACAGCGTTCCTGATGGAGACATCCGCCGTCGGGTAGACACTTGTGACGCTGTATCAAGGCAGATCCTGGAACGGCTATGTAGTCTTCTTGATGATGCCACAGATCAAGATTTGCATGCAAGGCCAGCGCCATGGACTCAAACTGGCTCTGTGTTTTCATCTATAGAATCCAAAGGTACTTCAAGTAAAGGATCAAGACGTTCAAGCCTGTCCTCCACAAGGAAACAGGAAGCGGCAGCAGAGTTAGCTGCAACCCAAGCCACCTTGAAAATCCTGAAAGAAATGGAACATGAAGAACAAGAGCTTGAAAGGCTTGAAGCAGAGAACAGAAAGAAGCTTGCACTACAAGAAGCAGAAAATGCTGAAAGACTAAAGTTGTTGGAAGAGAAGCGCAGACAGTTAGAGCGTTTAGAAACAACTAAAAGGATGAATGCTGCAAGAGCAAGACTTCAAGTTTATGAACAAGACGTGGGCTCAGATGAAGAGATATCAGAGATTCTTCACAGCCATGAGCTGTTACAGCATCCACCCAAGCCAAAGACTCTTCTAGAGCATCATGGGCCTTCACAGTCTGCCATAAGAAGACATCACACCACAAGCCATGAACCTGCTAGGCCCACTTATCAAGACAGTGGAACAATATCACTTGCCGAAGCAATAGCAGAGTCCATAAATGCAAGCCGTCTTCCAGTGCCAGAGCCACCTGCCTTCAATGGAGACCCAATAAGGTACAAGGACTGGAAGATGTCATTTCAAACACTGATAGGCCGGAAGAACATTCCTGTGAATGAAAAAATATACTACCTCCGCAAATATGTCACAGGACCTGCAAAGAAAGCCATTGAAAGTTATTTCCTCTTGGGCACGGACAAAGCCTATGAGTCAGCATGGGAAGTATTGGAAGAAAGATATGGCAGTCCCTTTGTAGTCGCTAAAGCTTTCCGGGATAAACTAAATTCATGGCCTAAGATAGGACCCAAAGACAGTGTTGAATTAAGAGAATTCTCAGACTTCCTTCGAGGTTGTCAAGCAGCAATGTCTGAAATTAAGAGTCTCGAAGTCCTGCATGACTGCAGCGAAAACCAAAAGATGCTAAGCAAGCTTCCTGACTGGTTAACCGCCAGATGGAACAGAAAGGTGATTGACTTTCAAGAAGCCACTAGAGCTTTTCCAAGCTTCAACCAGTTTGTAGAGTTTATGGCTAGAGAGGCTAAGATAGCTTGTAATCCCATGACCTCTCTTTATGCTCTGAAGTCTGGTGAAGGTGAAAAGGTGAAGTCACTCAAGATTCGAAGTGTTGGTGCAAAGGTGCTGGCAAGTGGATCTGAAGAGGAAACAGACACTAAAGTACAAAAGGAAGATGCTAAAGCATGCATGTTTTGTGAGAAGGCAAATCATGGCATCCACACATGCCGAAAGTTCATGGAGAAGTCTGTCACTGAACGAGTAAAGTATGTGCAAACCAAGAAGTTGTGTTTTGGATGTTTAAAGCCAGGACATCATTCAAAGAACTGTGAAAGGAGAAGTGTGTGTAACATGTGCAAGGGGAAACATCCCACATGTTTACATGAAGACCGCACCAAGGCGGATGAAAAGAAAGGTAATGAAGTTGATGGACAAGGACAGAGTGGAAACCAGCTGAAGGAGAAAGAAAGGTCAAAGGAACGGACAGAGTCTAAAGAGAGTAGTGAAACATCAAGCATAGCTACATCTAATCAAGTAACACAGAACAGGAACAGCACATATGCATCCACAATAGTGCCAGTGTGGCTGTCAACAACAAGTCACCCAGAGACTGAAGTCCTTGTGTATGCTCTTCTGGACAGTCAGAGCGATTGCACCTTTATCCTGCAAGAAAAGGCAGACACTCTTGATGCACAAAGGGAGCCTGTGCAATTAAAGCTTTCCACACTTTCATCTAAGCAAACTGTTATTCTAAGTCACAAGTTAACTGGGTTGCAGGTCAGAGGCTTTTATTCCTCCAAGAAAATCCCTCTTCCAGTGACCTATTCCCGAGAGTTTATTCCTGCTAGTCTAAGTCACATTCCTACACCTAAAACAGCAAGAGCATGGTCTCACCTAGAGCACCTTGCTGAAGAAATTGCCCCTTTAATTGACTGTGACATAGGTTTGCTAATAGGGTACAACTGTTCTCAAGCCCTGTTGCCCAGAGAAATTGTATCAGGCAAGGATGACGAGCCATTTGCAGTAAGAACTGACCTTGGTTGGAGCATTGTTGGTTGCGTCGATCCCTGTGTTGATTATGGTGATGCCATTGGAAGCAGCCATAGAATTGTTGTGAGACAGGTTACACCTTGTCTACAGTCATCTGTTAACCTAACAAGTCAAGTTCAGTACGTATGCAGAACACAAGTCAAGGAACTCATTGCTCCTACAGATGTGCTGAAGGCGCTTGAGTCAGAAGTTAGTGAGAGGAATGTGGAAGATGCTCAGTTCTCTCAGGAAGACCTTCGCTTCATCTCAATGGTGGAGGAGGGTATAAAGATACAGGCAGATGGACGTTGTGAAGTGCCCCTGCCGTTAAAAGAAAACAAGCCATGTCCGTCAAACAACAGAAAGTGTGCAGATCACAGACTCAAGTGTTTGAAAGGAACAGAAGATCAAGACTTCTTAAGATTCCTGTGGTGGGAGAACAGAGATGTTAAGTCAGAGCCATCAGTCTACCGGATGAAAGTGCACCTATTCAGTGCAGCTTCGTCACCTGGCTGTGCAAACTACGGCCTCAAGCACATTACCGCACAAGGACAAGGTCGATTCAGTGAAACATCTATCCGCTTCATTGAAAGGAATTTTCATGTGGATGGTGGTCTGATAAGTGTCTCAACAAATGAAGAAGCCATACAGTTAGTGAGTGAAGTCAGACAGCTCTGCAGTTCAGGAAAACTGTGTATTCACAAGTTCATATCCAACTCCAAAGAAGTGCTTGCGTCCATTCCGAAAGAAGCTGACACTTCAAGAAGTCCAGATTTAGCTTTGGGCGAACTACAGATTGAGAGAGCCCTAAGTGATAAAAGGTGTGTCACGTCAGATCACTTCAGCTTCAGAGTAGTGGTGAATGAACGCCCGTTTTCAAGAAGAGGAGTCTTGTCAACAGTAGCCTCCATCTTTGACCCATTAGGTATGTGCCACAATAAGGTTGGATGGGACGATCCGTTACCAGATGACCGAAGACCACGGTGGGAGTCCTGGGTCTTTGACTTGAAGAATCAAGCAGATGTCAAGATTCAGCAGCTGTTGTTGCTGTGCGTTGTTGCAAGTGACATGCTTAGGAAGGAGCTGGAAGTAAACGCTCAAGAAGTCTTGAAGCCAAGTGATGCTGCCTACCTGTATGTTTTCTTGCAAAGAGTCCTATTCACATTCATTCTAGTATACAAGTTGAGTTTTGAAATCACAAGTGATTTGGTGGGAGTGTAGCTGCTGTAGAGAAGGCAGCTAAATAAATAAATAAATAAGTCAATAAATACAGGAATATAAGTTCATGAATACAAATATTAATAAATAGTTAAGAAGTGAGAAAGAATAATTCAATGTTAAAAACATATCTTTATTTGTGTTCATTTCATTGGAGTTTCACTTAGAATGTATCATGACTCATGCCGGAACCAAAGTTCTGAAGTCAGAGGTGATGGCAGGGCACTGTTAGAAGGGAATGGTATCATTTTGGACCATGCAGCACGCAGCACGGCTGTGCTAGAAAGTTTGGTGTATTTCGTACAGCATATAAGAGATTAAGTTAGTAAGATATAAGTTTAGTGTAATGTGAAGACCTGAAGACCCGTTGGTTTTATTTCTCTCAAGTACAAGCGGCCAATGAGGTAAAGTTTATATCTTGTTGCTATTAGTGTTAATGTTAAAGCTAACCTGGCTAATTTACGTTTCACTATGTAACCGTAAGGTATACGCAATGTATGTAGTCTCTATAAGAATGTAATGTATGTTTCGTGTTTTCTGTATGTACAGTTCTCACGGCACGCATTTGCACTGAAGAGTGTGAATAAATGTCAGTAAATGGAAAAGAACGACTTGGTTTCGTGATTTCGACTTGAGAGGAGTAACAACTGTGGTGATGTCACTAATTCCCAGTAAATGGATTTTTGTACACAAATGTGTGTGCATACTGTAACCATGAATATGAGTGTGCGTTTCTGAACGTGACTGTATTCAGACGTAATTCTGGCTGCTTTGTTTCATGTGGTTTCCTGTATTGTAACATATCCTGTCGTGTCCTCTTAGTGTCTCGCCTGGCTGTAGAGCAGTTAATTGCGGACCACATGAAAGGCGGTCTTGCACTCGTTGTAAAGAGAGTATTCTCACATGAGCTTTGGCTCCTTGCTGGATGAAGCTCTGGTGAGTGAGTCGCTGCTGCCCGCAGGTTGGTCCATTTCGCTAGAAGCCCCCTATCAAAGTCAGATGGCTAGGGTGCCTAGTGGCGTGATGAGGGCTCTGTTCATTAAACTCACTGGAGGTCGTCTGGCTAATGCGGTGACAAGAGGTATGTCAGGGCCTCGCAATGGAGGGTACCTATAAATCTTCAGAGTTAGTCCATTGGGAAACTCAGTCATTTATAATTTGGGCAAATTTGGTGTCCCCTTTTTTCTTTTTTTATTCATGACAGATTTGTGTTACAGTAAATGGTAGTGCACAGTGCTGTCAGAGATGGCTGACAAGTCATATACTGTAAGCATAAATGACTTCAGCTTGATTCTATAAATGATCTTCGGTCTCTTGGGTTTCCATGTAATTTACAATACCACGTTGTTGTGAGCTGTGCAGTGATTAATGTGTATACGTCCTTGGTGGTCATGACATCGCTTTACATTAAGGAGCACAAGGAAAGCACTATTAACTGTACACAACTGTACACACATAATATGTCCTCAGGGTGGCTTTGTTGTTATGACCATGTAGATAGCCAGAAACACTTTGATCTTGTTTTTTTAGACATCAAGCGACATGAATCCTAGTCCTGGGGTCAAAACACTTTGAAGGTCAAACTGAGGCAGGAGCATAACTTTATTCAATGTGTAAGACCCCTTTGAACAAGATAAGTGCACAGTATGTATGCCTTTAATGTAGGTTATGTTAAAGTCTTTTGAACTCACCATTGAAATCGATTAATGGACCTCATAGTTCACAGGATTTCAGTTTTCCTGTGCAGTAATATAGAGAACGGGCAACCACATCACGCTGAACAGGAAGGCAAGCAACACAGTGTTAATGCTTCCCAAGTAAAATAAAGTCCATTGAATGTTATTGATTTCTTTCGGTAGGTTTCTGTTCTGTAATTTAGTTACTGACGTTACATAGCTGCAACCTGCTACTGCCCATTTCTTTACATCTGCTAGGGTAAACAGGCATAACTAGATCTACTGTAACTAGATCCTCTCCAAATCACTATATTTCAGGTTCAACATGTCTGATGACATATTGAACCTGTCAATAGCAAAAAATATCATGCCTCCATGCTATTAAGCCAGCCACATAGGATCTAATGTAACGGATGTGACAGTGGCACTGCATCATATCTGTGCCAGAGCAGTATATATAGAGTTCAGCTAACTCAACACTCAACAACAGATGCCATTTTGTAATCTTAAGGCAGACGGCCGTCCAATGTGACAAATATGCAAGGTCAGACAAACATTTATTTACTTCACTCAAAGACTCATATAAATGTAATTATGGTGCCTGAGAACAGATAAAGGCTCCACTGAGTTTTACTGTCACTTCTTCCATTCCATAGCCTATCCAATGGCATTTTTGTGCTGATTGTTGTATTTGTCATTGCACAGCTCATTACCGCCTCAGACGTAGATCACCCCAATGAAGTATCGCACAGGAAAACCCTAAATTTCACTTGGATATTAAAATGAACATGATGACTGACAAGATCAACTACAGTGTAGAATAGATTCAAAAGGGCAGCTGCATAGATTCACTACAAGAACACTCATGTCTTCCTTGACCTATATTACATTATGCAGTAGATTTTTTTTAACAGTGTCTGCCGTATCCACAAATTTCCACAATTATTTGTGATGTGGATTTCTCAAGGTCACCGGGTAGGCCTTGCCTTCACTAATCAGCTTCGGAGTCATTGGAATGGTTATTTGACTTATTTGCGGTTGAATGATGGCTGTCTTGCTTCCCCTTAGCACCTGTGAGTGGAAAAACCATGCTTGCAAGTTTGTGCCACTGGGTTGGTGGCACTGACAAACAGAAAGTTTCGCAGCCTCATGATCATGCTCATGAAAAGGCAGACTGACCGATTGAGTAGTGTTGTAAAATATACATGCTAAAACTGAAGGGGAAGCTCTGCAGAGAAACTTGCAAGCATAAAATGAGAAAACAGCAAAGAAATTGTCAAACCTGCATAGTTCCTCTTTAATGCAGCCAACAGTGCTTCACTCTGTTGGCATAAACATATCCTCACTCTTAAACTTTCAGATTCACTTTGGAGTGAGGATATTACTGCGCAGAGTCTAAGTGCTCCCAATATTATTCCGCCACACAATATAGCTATCCCTTTTACCTGCTTAGAAATGCACCACGTTTTATTTTGTCTCACCATACTTGGTCGTGTGACTACTCGTGTAACTGTATTCTAATAGGGAAAACATGGAGGTGTTTGGTCACTTCTAACTTAATCTCTGTTTAGATCCTAATGAATGCATTGGGCTAGCTAAGTGCTATCAAAGTTGCGCCGCGCACCAGAGCCAGTGAGTGCACACATTGAAACGTGAGAGGTATGTATCAACTCGTCTTAATTAAGCGAATAACGTAGTTTAATATAAAAAAACGGTGAAGTGTTCCTTTAAGCGACATCCCATTCTTAATCCATAGGGTTTAATGTGATATTGGTCTACCCTTTGCAGCAATAACAGCTTCATCTCTTCTGAGAAGGCTTTCCACAAGGTTTAGGAGTGTGTTTATGGACATTTTTGACCATTCTTCCACAAGCGCATTTGTGAGGTCACAGGCTGATTTTGGACGAGGAGACTCCACTCTAATTCATCCCAAAAGTTCTATTGGGTTGCAGGCCAGTCAAGTAGACCTTTCTTTGTGCACAGTAAGGGGCTATCCCTGAGCTGGGCTTGGCCCCTTAGTTCCAGTGTAAGACACTGAATGCTTCAGCATCAACCAAGAGATTTTGGACAATTCCATGCTCCCAACTTTGTGGGAACAGTTTGGGAAACGTACATGCTGCAATCACGTCAGGTGTAGCTACTTCCATTGATTATAGTGGAATCTAATTGTTGACGCAGATGTAACGCGAATGGAATGCCTGGTGTAACTCCGCTGTTAGAGTAATGAATACATATGCATAAAGCAAGCATACACTACTCACAAAAAATTAGGGATATCTGGTTTCAGGTGAAATTTAAATGTTTCATTACAGAACGTACTGAACCATTGAACTATTGAACCTGCACATTCAGAAGTTTAGAAGTCACATTAAGTTCACCTGTAAGGGTTATAGTGGATTTTAGGTTCATTTAGGATTTTCAGGTTCAAGCCGAATATCCAAGACTTTTTCTAAGTAATGTATAGTATCTTGCATCACTCCCATTTTGTTGTGAGTACATTTCCAAATAGAATATGCTGCTTGTTATGCAATACATTTTGTGGACAGTCTAGCTTTTAATTGGTGTTGAAATACTTTAATCAATGACAGCTCTAGAATAAATGTATTAAAAGGTTTCTAAATCCCTCTAGTGTGTAATTATACCTTTAGCTCACTGAAATGATCAGAAGAAAAAAACACACCAGCTTTCCCTCTCTCTTTTTACACACTCTAGTCTGGCCTGTGTGATGCACCACACACACTGGGAGGACTGTAGCTTAGCTTTGCCTCGCTCATCCATCACTGTCTGAGTGGAGGTTTTCTTTTGGGATTCACGTCTGGATGAGAACGTTGGCAGTCTGGTGCATCTGTACAAACACTGTGGAGCCCCGGAGATCATGAGACAGCTTGATTGGAGCTATCAAACGCTGAGAAATCCAGCATGAAACTTCACCCCCTCCATTTAGAGTGAAAGAAAAAAGACAACATATGTGGGCTTAAACCACCCAGCAGGTATCCAGACCCACGCCTATTGATAGTATATGAGCACAAAAACAACACCCCTCGCATATCACACGCATTTTCTGAAAGACAAACAGGAGAGGAATGCATGACTCACACAATCATCCATCTTTGATTGGGATAGATTGTTTTAGCAAACCATCTCTCAACAGGCAGCAGTTGCTACGGGCCTTTTCAAGCTCTCCACCTTTGGTGTGTGGTGGTGGTGTGTGTGTGCGTGTTGGGGGGGGGGGGGTGTCTTAGGGGGGTGGGTCGTAGATGACGTTTCCTTGTGCTGACGTAAGTACAGAAACTCACGTACCCATCCTCAGTGACCTGTGTAGCTTTCCCATACAGGAGCACAGGCCTCCACTTAGAGACTAGTATTATTGGAGGCCGCTCCCATTCTCATTCACTGTGTGGGCTGCCAGTCAGTCAGCGCACACCACGCTCCGGTAAGCAGGCAGGCTCTCACACTGGCCTGGGCTGCGGATGACATAGCAGCCACAAAAAAAGAGGGATCTGAGCGTTGCCCAGGACTGCAGCGTTTCCCACTCACTACCACGGGTATGAGGAATTCACCAGAGCAACAGCAAGATTGAAGAGCGGAAGGTGCACAGTAATCATTGGACTGTCTCAAAGGAGTGATTCACAGCCAGTGTGCAGTACGTGTCAACTGCAGATGATTCCAATAATTTAAAACACCAGGTAGAGAAAGACTTCCCTGGTCAGGGCCTATACTGCAAACAATAAAAACCCTTGTTGCGATACTGTTGCCACAGCAGTGAAAACTTGAATGGAGATGTAAATTCGGTCTGGGCTTAGGTATGTGTCATTCTCTCGTATCCTTCACAAGCCACAGAGGAATTTTGGTTTGAGATATTAGTCCTGTTTGGGAGGGGTAGAACCACGCTGAGGCTCAAGCAGGTGAATTGTTGATGGTTTTCAAGATATCCTACAGTACAAGCAGTGTATAAAAATGAGCTTGGATGAAAGGAGAGATGACAAAAAAACAGGCCAGTCGGACTTCTACTGAGTTATTATTCATCACCAATTTCAAATCCGCTCACAAAATGTGGGGAAATGTGCTTTATGGTTCACTGAACGTGCGAGTTGACGTATGACGAATGAGGAGGGCTTTCGGATCCCGGAGCGGAGCACCGCGAGGGCAAGGCAGGGCAAGAAGCCGAGGAGGTCTCCTGATGGGAAGAGATGTCAGGGGATGAATCATGAAATGGCATCATTAGGCACACACAGACGGGCCAAGCCCACGAGGAATCCCTGCTCTGTCAAAAGAGGGATTACCGGAGATAATGAAAACAGTGTCTGCCTCGCTTGACAGCAGGCGCGTTGGCCCGGGTGGTCTGGGCGCCGAGGCAGATATCACTCACTGCATGTGTCCCAGGGACTCCGCGGAGACAAGGCAGAAACACTCATCATCTGAGCCCATTGATTTATTATCGGCTCTAATTTAGTACAGTCTTGGGTGCTTCTCTTTATATGTGTATATGTTTCACTTGACAGGCAAGAGCCATGTTGGATATTGCAATGTGTGAAAATACTGTATATGGTGGAAATTAAATGTTTTTTTTTTCATATTTGAAAGAACAAAACAAGTATGCACTTTTTCATCTTTGAGGCAATAGCTTACGTTGCATGTAAATCTCAACTAAGTGTAACTTTACGATAAAGCAATAAGGTTGTGATAAGGTTGAGTGAACATCTATTAACATGTGAGCTCCCCACTGTAAATGCCACATAATTCAGTAGGAGCGGGCTGAACCAATCCTGCCACTTTATTCAGCTGACCACTGTGGGGAAAACCACTTAAAACTTGAATTTGCAGCCCCTTTCCATCATGGAAATACTCCATAGAGAGAAGTGTTCCAGAAAACTCTCCCGCACAATTTTCGGAGATCAGTAGCAATGAGTCATCGTTAATTGACCTTAAGATGATACCATCCCACATGCCGCGCCTTTTAAAGGGCACAGGCACAGCTCAACGTCCCCCTTTTAGGAGTGGTTATGGGGGGTGTTTGGTTAGGGTGACCAGAGAGCAGTAAGCAGGCGGTGGGGAAACACACAAGAAACAAGCTAGACCATCTGGATCATGCCGCCGAGTCCTCTGGGGCCTGGATCCCAGGTCTTTCCCTGCGTGCACTGGGCACCGCTTGGGGCCGGACGAAAGGCTTTAACTGCGCCGAGCCAGCATCCCACAACAGCCAGCGTGTCATTATACTACACTGTGGTGAGGCCAAGTCAAACTCTTCATTTGTCCCTGGTGTTAAACCCACTCATTTTGGATTTTGTCATACACTTCCTACCCAGGGTTGTAAAAACCATAAAACCCAGAAATTGTACTGTTTACATGTAACCCTTCAATATCGCAGCCCTTGTAGCCATTGAGGATGACAAATGCCTCCTGGCATTCACTTGACTTTGTTTTGAGGCAGTGCCTGTGTGGCTACCATACACTTAGAGCTATTTTCTCCTTACTGGCTACTTTACAGGGCCACAAAATGCGCTGAAAAACAGGGGTTATGCGTAGATGGTTATGCGATAGTAGGGTCACCTCTGCAGCCACCACAAACATGACTGTGAAGAGCCCAATGGCATGAGCGCTATGCTGCAAAACCCACACTACTCAGTGACCACTACTATTTACGTGTCATCAATACTTACAAGGTACCGGAAGACAGAAAAATGAAAATTTATGAGCAAGCCGCAAATATCATATCATGAAACAAAAAAAATAATTAAGGGCGAACAACTGACCACATTTTGCTGTTAATGTAAGAGATTTTGACAACATAAAAACTAGTTGTGTTAATACATTAATCACTCTTGCGTAAATATATGCACATGTGTGCAAAGGCTCAAGAGGACTTAAAGGTTTGGTTGACGTTTGTGTAATCTGGTATTCCCAGAAAAGTTCCTATTGCCATTCTTAAACTGGACTCTTGTGGGGTAACTATTCTTAGACCCAGCACAAGCCAGAGAGGTTTGCTTTGACCTTTTGTTTTACACCCCTTTTCAGTCATTTATGCTCTTTTTGTCTTCTTCTCTGACCACTCTCTGGCCTTCCACAAGGAACAATCAGAAGGTCAAGTGTGGTCAGCCCATGTGAATGTGACATTTTATGCGATCCAAGCAGAAAAGCTATTTCAATGTGAAATCAAGTATCATATCATTATGTCATTGCCATAGTACACATTGTCCAGTAAATGTCCAATGTTAAGTATAGTGGTCATTCGGAGATTTCTAGTGAATATATGGGAAAACGATTGAGGCACAGGATCTGAAGTCCTGATTTGTGCAAGCCAAGACACCTGAACTGAACAACTCAGCCTCACTTCAAGCATTCGTGCTGAAAAATCATTTTCAAAGGGAAAATCTTTCCATGTCCCTCAATACTCTGAACATTACCACAGCACTGTTTGAGTTCACAGAAAGGTTCCTACCCTAATGGCGTTCATGGTTTGGAAACAATAAAACCCCCATCCCGCTCTTCACAGTGGAGTGTCACTATGCAACAGAGGCCCAACACACAAAAACAAGTGTGGCAAACTCCTGGTAGCTGGGCCCCTCTCCTCGCCGACAGATGCTTATCGCCGGAATCTTCGAGCCCGCCGCAGTGATCTAGACGAGGAGGCTCGGTCGCTTGCACGCGCATTCTCGCCATGGTGGAACTGAAGTTGGAGGCCCAGAGGAATGTCGACGGGGACTGGGGATTGCGTGACTCTAACAGATGGGACTCATTTACCCTCCTGTGCCACAAACAAGGCTGAGGCTGAGGCGGATGAAACGGCAGTGGCAGAAGCAGCCTTCCCAGCGGACCTGCCTCCCACTGTACTAATACCCCATTGGCCCCCCCACGTCTTTCTCTCACTCCCACATGGCCATCACTTCTGTAAGGCCCCACCCAGAGCCAAGATGCTGCTGACGGTCTTCGTCTAATCCTTCAATGGCAGCAGTATCACGGGAGTGAAGAGTGAGAGCGTTGGTGGTATGATGGAGGGCAACTGGAGAGCGACCGGGTTGCATGGCATTGATTGTTATTCTGGCTGAATGTCTTCAGCCAGGTGCCTGATGCTCTGTGGCTGAATATAAGCCCAAAAGAGTGTGAGTGTGTGTGTGAGAATGTGTGTGTGAGTGTGTGTGGTGTGTGAAGGGGGTGCATGGAAAGAAAAGGACGAAAGAGAGAGAGAGTAAAGGACATTAAGGAGAGGGGAAAAGAGGGACAGTGGAGGGATTGTGCTGCTTGACTGCACGCTGTCGATGGCTGTTGAAGCAGGACGGAGTTGAAATGTCACCAGTACACGGTGGGGAGAGAGCTCGCGCTGACAGCTTGTGTAAACACGGCGCCTTTCTCCCCTCCCTCTCTCCTCTGTAATCGCATGTTCACTTAAAAAGATCTTCCAGTGAATTCCTCTGGCATGGGGTAATCCTTGGTCGGGGCTCGGCTGTGTTTTCCCCCGCATCACTCTCGAGCAGGGTGTCTCTCGCATCCGCGGGGAAAGGGAGGAGCACGCGAGGGAGGAGAGGGTGAACAGGGACATGGGGGGATTGGAAGAAACAAAGGCCAGATTCACAAGAAAGAGATCTGACAGTCCTGTCATCGTGTTTAACCGAGGTTAGCGCAGAGTGCCTGACTGTGCATTCGTCCGTCGCCCTCATCACTCCCAGGCGTTAAAATGGCCAGGCGGCTTGAGTCATGCTTCTCTCCCTCAGCGGAGTGTGTGTGTGTGTGTGTGTGTGTGTGTGCGTGTGTTGAGTGTTTATGAATCCGGTGTTGAACAAAGAAGACGGAGAGGAGTGCTGCCATGTTTGTTGACTCCTCTCACTTCCTGGTCTGACTGTTGCTGCTTTGTGTGTCTCTGCTCTCAGGGGTCGTGCGTCAGGTGAAGCGCATCATCGGCCCAGTGGACATCGTGCTGAAGCTGGCCATGAACTACGTCACGTCTGGGGTCGTCTCGCATCGGAACATCGTCAACGTCCACATATTCGTCTCCGAGTTCTGGTTCTGAATGGGGGAGACGCCTATACTCTTTCCCATTCCCAGTTCCGCTCACACCATCCCCTGAAGTACATGCACCCACACATTTAGGCGAATGCAACAATGACACGCACACTCATACACGTACCCAAGCACAAAACTGACATGTTCCAGTTCACAACTACACGTAAGATGTCGAAATGAATGAGTCAACGTGATTATTATTTGCATGCAACATCTATAACGCCCATTAGCCTGAGAGATCTTACATGTTTGTGTTCTTGTGGTGAGAGATCACTTGCTGCTTTTTTTGTACCTTTCTTTTGATTATACACAGAACACATCTTCCTGATCTTTTAAGATATGCTAGGCCTTAAGTGCATGCCTGTGTGAGCATATATGAGCATGTTTGACCATGCCCAAAGCTTTATGACATGGTATAAACTATGAGGACTTCACAACATTGGAATGATAATATGAAAAAAAGTTGAATGTACCTGTGATCCTTGGTTGTGATGTTTTCCTTCATATTGTATTCAGTTACATATCACAATGCATTATGTAAGGATCAATTGATGAATAAATGTTTACTACTTTTAATTGTGCACCATTTTCTGTGTAAATGGATGAAGGGACCGTAAAACCATGAATGTCAAGATGGCTATGTTGTTAAATACCTGGTGGCTAGAAAACCATTTCCATTCCCAGTTCCATCCAAGTCTTTCCTATGAGTTATTCAATTATTCCCAAGATTATAATTTGAGTAGATTTCTGTTGAGTTGTTTCAAATCATTGATAAATTAAACTTTCCATGTAACTTGGCTTAGGTCCCTTCAACAGTAAAAGAATATTACCATCTTCCCCATTACCAAATATTAGGAAGTAAAATGAAATGTCAAAGAAACCATTGCATTCATGCTCTTTGCTGCCTTAACTATTTTATATCTCCACTCGTGTTCAGTGTTTAAGTTTGGTCGGGTTTTATGTCGGGTTTTAGTACCATCTGGAGGGGCCAAGCAGCGTAGAAAGTGGAGCCTTTGTGACCACAACCCCTCTAGCATATGTCACTGAACCTAAACTGCCTTTTCCGTGAGGGGACATGAGACAAACTCAAACTCACTCAACCAGATGTCGGTAATGGCCTTACCATGGATCTCTAATCATCACTGTGGTCAAGCCAAACCACCGCTGACCAACGCTTCAAAGACAATAGAGTTGGAGAGCTATCCGTCATGGGCCCACTCCTATGCGTAGACTAATGGCCTATGCAGATTACATGTTTTTTTTTTGTCTTCCACAATGGTCTTTTACAATTGACCATGTCAGACTAGGCGATCAGAGAACCCCAAATTCTTGCCTGCGTCTTGGTCAGGATATTGGCCACATTACAAGATCATGTAGCCTATCTATCGTAGCCTTCTCCTCGCGTGTCAACATGACAGTCATGGAAGAATCACCAACATTTCAGACATACTTTACATTTTCCAGCGTCGTTCTCGACTTTTCATATTTGTACACGACACTGGACATTTGTCAACTGCGAACAAAATCATGGAAAATTGTGTAGTCTGCATAGGGCATAAGCCGCACAATGAATGCCTCAAACTCTTAACGGGTTTCCCCTTTTGGAGAGAGAAACGGAAGCCAAGAAGGCCAGGTTTGTGGTTGGACATGAAAAGTTCTTTCACAATCCTACCCAGCATATATGCATCTGAGTGGCTGCGAGTGTGCACATGTGAATGTATATGTGTATTGACATGTACGTGTACGCTTGCGTGCGCACACTGAAACTCTTCCTCTCCCAAGACCTGAGGTTCCCTGCAGCCCCTGTCACCCAGTAACATTATATTCCTTGCAGCCGAGCGCCTTCCTCCTTCTCTGGCCTCATTAGAAGCCGCTGATGTGCCCGGCACCCTTAAAGATGGTAACACGACACTAGCTTTTAGCGAACAATAACCCACAAAAGCAGATGACATCAGCCAGCAGAAACATCACAGGGCCAAGGCGAGCTGCTTGCTGTGTGGGGCTTAGCGTTGCAGGACAGCGCGGGCAGAAACCACACACATGTGAAGGGGGGGGGGGGGGGGGAAGAGCGGCCGCGCGCCACTCGCCAGACAGCTGCCCAGCTGCCAGGAGCCACTGGCATGGCACAGCGCGGTGCCAGAAACACAGCTCTGGGGAACAAACATAGACTAATTGCAGGATAGTGGACCTGTGCGAGTTTGTGTTTTTCTTTTTTTTTTTTTGCTGTTTTTTTTCCCCCTCCTTTGGTCATGGTGGTGATTTGTACATGTGTATTTCACTGCGGCGCGATGCTGCGAGGCATTCGAGGGAACGGTAGCCTCCTGGCTCCTATGAGGGAGCGGGGTATGGAAGGTATCTGGCGAGGCGAGGCTGCCAGGACCAACCAGAGGCCGAGGGCCAGGAGCGTGTATACTCTAGTGGGGGCTGCTGCACACGCACGTGCTCCGCGGACTGCCGTGCCTGCTTTTTTCCTGGCTGCCTCCCCCGAACTTCACCGCAACACATGTTATAAGATATAAGTGAGTTCTTTTAATAAAATCAGGGTATTTCTTTTTTATTTTACAAACCGCTATTTCTCATTACAGAAAACACAAAAATTTGGCTCAAGCGAATCCTGCAGGCTGCAAAACCCTCCTCATGTGCAGGCCTGGTTTGTTGAATAGTATTACAGGTATTATTCTCAAAGCAACAGTCTCCCTTAATGAAAGACAGAGAAATCAGCAGGAATCCAACTGTGCAAAACAAAACAAAATAAACAAACATTTTTTTATCTCTTTAATTGCAAACTGCAAATTAAAATCCACTATAAAATCCACAATCTATAAAGAATTGTGATTATGTGGCCCCGGCAGTGGCGCAACTGGCTGGGGCACCTGCACCGTACGCCGGCGACCCGGGTTCGATTCCCGCCCCGTGGTCCTTTCCGGATCCCACCCCGACTCTCTCTCCCACTCACTTCCTGTCATTCTCTCTACTGTCCTATCCAATTAAAGGCATAAAAAGCCCAAAAAAATAATCTTTAAAAAAAAAAAAAAAAAGAATTGTGATTATGTCATATCCATCCACATTTTTTACTTGCTTCAACTCCTGCATTTACAAATGCCTTAAATGGCAATTAAGGGTGCATAGGAATGCAGAGACAAATATTTCAGATCTTATATGAACCTAATAGGCTGCTTTTGCTCTCCTGGTATTTTACGAAAGTCCAATAGGTGGCAGGCATATACAACATAATGACAGTCTTCACATTGCAGTGTCCATCCGCTCAGTCAGAGCTTCTGTTAAGCCGTGCACCACCACTCACTGGAAACTACCGGTCTTTGCCTTCTCACGACTCTAGTGACGCACTGTTCAAGGAGCAATCATGCCGACACTCCCAATGGCGCTTGACAAGGAATCAATGAAATTCACTGAGGTTTAAGGGATAGACTCAAGAAGTGATTAGCCAACAACTCCACCTTCACCCGAAGCAATGTGCTCAATGAAGGCGAGTGACTCTCCATAACTTACTGCTGTAGACCTAACCACCTTCCACCAGAGCTGAGCTCAAAGCCATGCCAGAGTATACACTGGGGCGATGGAGCTCGGAACAGGGGGATCGAAAGCAACCCCGCACTCATGAAAATTCAAAGTCGAGGTTTTTCTGTTGTTGTTGTTGCTGCTCTGAAAAGAAGACCAAAGTGCTACTCCTGAAGTTCAAACAGCACTCTGTGACGTCCATACAGCATGGGTGGATGGATATCATATGGCCTAAAGGAAAGATCAGGCCCAGTGTACCTCATATGGTCACAGGCTACCTAAAATAGATAGTGACATCAGGTTGTAAAAGTTGCTTTTCATTTGGGATGCAATTGATGGCTTTAACATTGCTTTATTTATGACGGACACATATTTATTCTACTTTTATGACTTGGGGTGACATTTAAAACAAATGTGTTCTTCATAAGAATGAAAAGCACATTGTTTATTGAAGAAAATAAGCATGTGCCAAATGACATACTGGCTGCGAGTTTGTAAATAGCCAATAATGGAAAATGCCACTTCAAAAGATAAAAGGCTTGTCTGTTGAAAATTATATGTGTAAAAAAAATCCTCTGAGGCATGTTTTCCTTCTGCTGCCAGAGTTCTTCAGAACTGAAGTGCTATTATTTTCAGGGGAATATGTACAATGGCAGGCAACATTAGGCAGTGTTTTCAAGTTAGAAGATAGCTGCACCTCAAATGAAAAGAATAAACAATATTACAGTGTATGTAACATTTTAGAAGTTACTAGTTTGTAATTGAGCTAAGGTGACATGAAAACATTAACGGATTAACATAAAGGGTCTTCTATTTATTCAGTGGTGGACAAAAATCTTTTTGTTTTTCAGCCAATGCCATTAGTGCAGTGTTGCACTGAGTGACTCAAAGAAGGCAGCAGTTAGTGCCAGATTCTGCTTTAGCTCTTCTGACATCACTGACCCTTTCACCCCAGAGTTTTAACTTTCCTCATTTTGCAAAAACAACTCTGAGTTTGCTGCGTCTGTCAGTGTGTTGTTTTGTCTTAGTCGGCAAACACACACCCTACTGTCCTCCCCTTGTGGACGTAGTGCGTTGTCTCACACCTCCCCTACATCCAGCACGAGGAGACAAGGGAAGGGGCCAGATAAGGGAACTTTGCCTCCTTCTCGCTGGGTGTCACACAGTGGGTCTTGCTTTGGACTTAGGTTTCAAAAGACCAATTAGACATAAAATGTTTTGATTTGTGGTGTCACACCAGCAATTGTGCTGAACTGACATTGCACCTGCCCAGAAAATCTGACACTTGCCATCAGCATTTACAGTGAGTGAAATGGCATCAAGTTCTCCATTACAATTAGTAAACAATGACTGGAAACAGTCCAGACATGGGAAAAGGGGAGAGAATGTGAAAGAATAATAGGGATCACGCTACAATCCGCATTAGTAGAGACTTGTTTTCCAAATAGCTTTCATCAATCTTTATGGTTTAAAACAGTTACAGATTTAAAATGTGCTACTTTCTCCTCCTCATTCAACTTTGTTTCAGATCATCTCTAAAACTGTGAACTGAATTTTAACGTCTAGTGATAAATGATCTACAAACTGTTATTTCAACAAAATGAACCGGCAACTAAGAAGGGTACCACAAACCACAAAACGAATCTTGAGACACGTAAACTACTTGGGGTTCAACTCCAGATCTGTTTCATATCACTATCAACGACTCTGATGACTTCCAATAACTTTACATGTACTTCAGTATCTCTGTTATGATTGGGATTTTGAATCCCAGTTTTGTGTTTGCACATGTATATCGTGCACATCACATCCTGATTTCAGAAACCCAGACAAGCCCTTATACCGATTTTGAGATATCCGGTTGTGCTACGACAAAAGAATCCGGGATATTGTTCCATGCCTACTTTATCCTGGTTCCTTATGCAAACATGCACAACTGTGCTAATATAACTGTATTATTGGTAACAGGAATACTAGTATTGATCATGTATAGAGGGCTATTAACAATCTTTCTCTCTGTCCACATAAACACCATATCCTGAATATTATCAAAATCAGAATAAGCCTCATAATCAGGATACTGAAGTGCATGTAAACACAATCTGTCTGTTTTAAACAGAAAAAGCTAACAGAATGCTTCAGAGTGAGAGAAACTCCATGACACACATTCCAGCTGGAGCATTATATTTACAGAGTTCAACATTTAGCTGCTGCAGTCGCATGGTGTTCCTGTCTACTCCCCAGTTACCCTTTTCTGCACTGTCACAGCTTTGAACAGCCTCCTGCTCTGGATCCACTTGCTGCACGTCTGCATGATTTTATTCCGCTGCTGAAAAGTTCTAGACCGGGACGCTATTAGAAAGAGGCTGTCCCCCTGTTACAAATGAGTGTGAGACGTTTTGAAGTGAATAGGTAATGAATGCTTTGTGTGTGAAAACAAAATGTGGAAAGCTATTGCTAATAATTACTAATCGCCTGCGTTGGCTCTTGAAAAGTGGGCCTTGGCTTCTTTTTGTTAGGGCAGGCCAGGGTGAAATCCATCAAGGTATTTTTGGTTTGGTACCAGTTAGCACAGTCATAGCTGTTAATATTTAATCTTTACAGAATGACTGTGTGAGATGCTGTTCCATCACCTCCTTGTTCTTCTTGTCACAGAAGTGTGTCTCTCTCTCTCTGTGTGTGTGTGTGTGTGTGCTTGTATGTGAAATGTCAGTGAATGAATACGTATATGCATGTGTATGGCAAGTAGACTCTGACTATAGTCTGTGTTGATTCAGAGCTCTTTTGGAGTGTCCACATTCCTCCTTCCCCTTTGAACAAAAGAACAAAGTCTTCCATCTCAAGTATGCCTCGGCCCTCAACTCCAGCTCCCAACCTAAGTGCAGATGAAAAATATGCCGATGCACAGCTGTTTACCCAACTTATAAAAGCCAGCATCCAGTTTGAGTGAATGGAAATCCCTTTCTGCCAATAGGCATACTTAAGTATTGTTCTAAAATTTGACTAAATAAGAATCAGTCTTCAGCAGAGCCATTTAGATACTTCAGGTTCTAATGTCTGTAATGGAATGGAATGATATTCAATCTAAACATTGTCTTTTGTCATTTGACATGCAACATATTGGCTACCTGAGAAGCAAGTATAGGTATTAAGTATTCTTCTTTGCAATTTCCTGGCATATTCCAATCATAGGGGATTAGAGCGTGAGTGTGTTTGAGTGTGTGTTGGGGGTGGGAGGGGGGGCTGCAGTGCAGTGCAGTGCAATCAGCAGGCTGGTGGGATTTTCTGTAACCCCACAGACGAGCAACCTCAGGGATCCCCCTTGACATGCTTAGTGAGAGGGTTAGTGAGGAAGTCTCCCCATGTCTCGGCCCTTTGTTGTGGTGGCTGGGGCAAACGTTTACCAGCAGTGCAGCCCAATGGAAACCACTTGCTCGGCTCCTCAGCTGCATTAAACTATTAACCAGGAGATCCTGTTACTGTGGCTGGCTGGGGACATGGGGAACATCAAGAGAACCATGGATCCTCTCACTCCACTGCAATGCAAACAGTCAACCAGCCAACAAAGCCTGTGCTCTCTGACCACTCCCCCCCCCTCAATTTCCATAAGAAAAAAACAGCAATCTCTAAGCTCTGTCACTCTAACTCAAGTAGGATATCCTATGCTTTATACCTATCCATTTGTCTATCTATCTATACATATATGAAGAAAAGTTAATGCATATGAATAAGAATATATAATTATAATACAGCTCACATAATTCCTCTCTCACATGCCCAAAGTCTTTAAAACTCTCAAGACAATCCACATAAGCCAAAGCCCATTCCAGATCTGGTGGACAGGTTGTGTGATCCCAGTCCTACAATGTGGTGTCCTGGACATTTTTATATCCCACAAGTGTCTCCTCCAGAGGCAGCTGGAAATAAACAACACTGACGACAAAAATGGAAAACAACAAGTAAAAAGGGACTACTTGTCTCATAGACGAGGCTGTCTGGCTCACCCACTGAAGCTACAATGGGGATTTTTGTTTAGGTCTTGTGGCTTTCAACCCCAGAACCAGTTTCAAATGTGAGCAATAGCGCAGGAGAATGGTGGTTTACTCAGTGCCTTTGTTTTCCAGCAGGGCCCCTGTCGTTGAAATCATGGCTATGCTGCTGGTTCTATCTGCCAGGCCAATTAAAATCCATGTTTTGTTTTTTTAATTTGTTTATTCTTTCTTTCTGTGTAAAAGTAAAAGTCTCACATTCCTAGCCAATGATTCTTGACAGCTTTTTAAAATTTTGTTTTGTGGCTTTTTCCATGGAAAATGCAGTCTCTGCGAACTACTGTACCCCTTATTTGTCTCAGAGATGAAACAAAAAAAAAGAATGATCGCTGTCGCCACAATTGAGTGCAGAACATCTTTGTCTGGGGCTCTGCAGAATTTGAGCATCTTTCCTCTCAACCACTTCAAATTACAATGGGAATATCTCACTGTGAAAATATGAACTCTTCACAATCGTACAGCTCAGAATTTGATGTGGACAACATTGATCAATGACAACACAGTGATGAAATCGTCAGCAACCCAGAAAATGTTTTCTTAGCCCCAAATCTTGACCAACTTCTACAAGAAGACTATTGAGAACATACTGACTGGCTACGTCACTGTCTGGAAATGCAACTGATCCCCTTGGTGGCCATCAGGCCCTCCAGAGTGGTGAGAACAGCAGAGTTCATCATCAGCAACAAACTCCATCTATCAACAACAATATCAGAGGAAGGCACACAAGACAAGACACTCATCACAGACTGCAACCACACAACCTGTTCTGTCTACCATCTGGTAGATGGGACTGCAGCAGCCAGAACCAATGAGTATGACCTCATATTAATGAACTCATCTAATACTTTTAGTGTGTTAAAATAGTTCAATAGCACGTTGTCTCACCTACCACTGCTAAGGTCTTACTTGGATTTGGGCAATAACACTTGCTGTTAAGGTCTCAGATTGGATCTATGACATTACACTTTTTGTCCCAGTGCTTACCTTTTCAATATGTATTATTTATTTAATTACTGATATCATTAGTATCGTTAAATATTTGGTTAGGGTGTATGTTAGCTTATGAATAGATGTGCATATCTGAATCTCACCACAAGCATTTCACTGTACATATGTTCTTGACATTTTGTGTGCATATGACATACAGTAAGCTTGAAAGATTCTGTTTCTGCTCATCAGCCTATGGCCTATGAAGCCTGACACTGTTCATGAAATGAGTCATGTTATGTTTAATTAGAACAAATAATCAGATGTATGCATGAAGGACATTTTTTAAGCCATGGCAGTTAGTATATGATTATAGTGGTAAGTTTCATCTTTCTAAAAATCAGCACAAAAACTGTGTATTTTGCAAGGTTCTTCCAGATTTCCTAAATTATGATTTCTTAACTTGAGAATGTGTCATTACCTCTACGCACCATTGTGGATTTGGCCAAAGGCCTCAACTGTCCTTGGAGCTGCAGAGACCACACACATCACCTTGCCCCAGGCACGTCCTGACCAGTGCCCGCTCACCATAGCACTGGCTGGGGGATGGCAGTGGGCTTTAGAGTGGGCTGTGAATGGTCACTGGTCACTCTAAGGCCTCAACGTCTAGCCAAAGCTGGAGGCTCAGCCAAGCCAGTCTCTCTCTCTCTCTCTCTCTCTCTCTCACACACACACACACACACACACACACACTACTAGAACACATGAGGAACAACTCCATGAGAGGACTGACTCCTCCTGGAACTTGTCAAATACAGGCAATGCAGAAAAGAGACACCGGATTTTTTTTTTAATCCTCTGTTTTCACAATTCCACTGATGGTGTTATTTTTAAAGTGACTTGTCAGTGTACAGTAGCTAAATTGGCTTCTGAGTAATGACATTTTCCATGTTGGCCAGGAGACATGGGATATAGCTGTGGTACATCCCACGCTTCCTTACTCCAGCTCAGGAACATTCAGTGCCAATTTGAGGGAAAGTCAATTAATTCCATTAAACCCACCAATTAGAGAACTTTGTTGCCAAGAAGATGGTTTTACAAACCTGGGGTGAGTGTTGTTATTCTAAATGGACTGTGTGTGGTACAATAATTGTAGGGGGTAAAGGGGGATGGCATGAAAACACTGTGGATTTTGCAAAAATGATGCTTTTCATTGGCAAGTGTCAAGTGACTATGGTAATTTAAAGATTTAGACAGCTCACGCTTGTGGATAGGCAACAGTCTGTGTGGGGGCAGGGAGCTATTGCAGCACACCCCAAACCTGAACCATGTCAACACTTCTCAAGCACGACATCAATAAACTTCTACTAAGGATATTACAGAATACAGTTTTCTGGGTATCAAACAAAATCCAATGCATGTGCAGTTGATGATAGTGTGAGGCCAAAGATAGTGGCCCTCAAACCACATCATTACACTGCAGCATTCATTTTTTTCCAAGTCAAATACACTCAGGCGAACCACATTACCAATATGGAAACAACTGATATAGTTTTGGAGACATCCTAATCTGGCCAATTTAAAGAAGCTATCTTGCAGTCCAACGGCTTAAGACTGACTAACAGTGGGCTCACTACGGGCAACTATGAGTATACCTTAGTCACCCAACTGCTGAGGAGGACCACATAAGATGGATGTTGCACATTTGCGGGAAACGTCACCTGAGATACATCACACTCCCCTGCTCCAGAACATTGGGTTTGTCTTTCCAATTTTCGTCCTTAACCTCAAATGGTCAAATTTGCATGCTGTAAGACTTTCCACGAAAAAGAGCTAAGACTCATGGCTCAGTCCGTAAACAACACTGTCTTGTGTAGTTATCATGATGTTATTCATATCATGTAATCATCCTGACCCAGACGGATCACATGCCTATGCTGAACAGCAGAGCGCATGAGAGGTAAACATGCGGAGGGCTGTTCCATTAAAAAGAATTTCACTCGCTGCCTCCATTGTGATGCATGGTGCACCTAATTGTCCAGTGGTCACCCACGGGTTATAAATATGGCCGGGAGACCACACAGTTTGACACCAGTCCACAGGAGGGAACTCTCACAGAGCTCATATATCTGTAAAGCCTTTTTGGGTCATATTTGCTTGCGTGTGATTTCTATTTAAAACATTTCCTTTCTGCGGCTAATCAAGTCCAAGAGGTGAAAAGAGTCACCTAGACTTGATATACTGAACCCTTCAATATCTCACCCTACAGTATGATCATCATAACTTGATATACCTACACTTTGGGGGCATAAATCATTTATACAAAATTAGGAGTAAATTAGCATCAGATTAAGGTAATTATCGTTTGCGTGACTCATATCCCAATCTCAGGAATGTTCCTCCTTTTAACCCTGACCATGATAAACAGTTCAGGAAGATGCTGACAGTTTCGAGACAATAGTCCTGTCCTTTACAAACACAAAGGGAAGTGAACATTTATGAGGTGATAAGTACTGCTCTTAGCCAGCCGGCCAGAGGGCCCCCTTTATGCCACCCCTTGAATGCCCAAGCAGAGAAATGAAAACAAGTGATGTCTTAGGAATATGTGGCTCTTGTGCTCTCATCCGCTGGCCTCAGCTTTAGGTCTCCCCCCACTGCTAATGTCGCATTCAAATTAGCTGCGGTTGGGCTTTCTTCAAATACACAGTAGATTCACACAAATTCCTCTCCTCACCTCACCTCTCCTTGGTCTGGCACGGCATAACCACATGCCTGGGTCATTCCATTTCCAACCAGCCAAACCAGACCCATAATTTTGCTTTTGTTTCAGATGTAGCCTCAGTGCTTCAAATATAAGGATGGAAGCAATGCTTAGGAGGTCACAGCAAAGAAAGAAAATCAGAGGATGAAACGAGTGAATGGTTCAGCTTAGCAGGGCAGTGTACAAACTTTATGTACAGGAAGCGTTCTTTAATGTCAAGATTGGCAGTAAGGCCAAACCGCTGATCATTATACCCAATTACTCTATTTATGGCCGAGAGTCCGTCACATTAGGTCACTGTTGTATTCCCAGCTCCGTTTTTGTAATGGATAAAAGCACACTGTGTAATGTCAATCAGGTCGTTAGTATTTATTTGCCCCCTAATTGAAGTTCAGTGTGGGTTTCTTTCCCTGTCCGTGGCCTACAGCAGTAAGTGAATGACAGTTAAATAGGATGGAAAAGTGAACTTAATGACATTTTACTACATGTGATGAATCTACGAACAATTATGGCTTGTAAAGACGTATTCTTGTTTTCTTCCCATGATATTGTTTATGAGGGATGAAATGGTTCCTTTTATTCTTATTCAGTGGTTAAACATTACCATCCTGTATGTGCTTGCCATAAGTAATAAAGAACAATAATTCAGTTCTTAGTCTCTGAATATTTCTAAAACCATAAGATTTACACTCTCTCTTGGAGCAAGGTCAAATCATTGTGCTTTGTTAACATAAAACACCTTCAAGTAAACACAGAATGGTGCTGTGTTTAGACAAGGCTTTTAGTGACAAATAGATCAGCTACTAATTCTGTTTATGCTTAAACAGACACTTTGGTACCTGTGAGTCAGAACAATTTTATGCTTGTGAGAGGATCACCACAGCACAGCTTATGACAAGGCTAGGGCTTTTCTATGTTAAGATCAGATCAGTTCTTCCTTCAGACTTTACTTATTGAAAACCATATATTAAGCGTAGAAGTGTTAATTTCACTTGTTCAGAAGTGCTTTCGTTTGCTTGTAATAACGGTTTAAGTCGCACTGCTCTTTCTAAAAGAAATGCACTGGAGACTTACAGTACATTAAGATTCAAAGCAACGTCCTAATATTTTTACATACAAAATACTAAGTGGAAGCACACGATTAAGAGTGTAAGAGCAAATACTTTCTCCTGAGCCATACTCCGCAACCACTCTACCTACAGTACAATATAATGGTTTCCATCTACTTTCTATTTCATTTCATATGTAACAGGTTGTGTAATATACTTTAACCACATTAACTACAGTACATTATATGCGAAAGTTGGTCATTTCCACCAACTTTGATGATGGAAATTCTCTTTTGCCAACCTTATACAGTAATTGGTTTTGTGTTCCACAACAGCATGTATGTTGACTCTCATAAATGGCTGTGTAGACCTTCTCATAATCTCATCCACTTTTTCTTTTCTAACTCCACATTTCTGAAAATGGTTTATGTGTACTTCAGGTCATTAAGCGCCTTAACATACTTCTCTATCAGACAGTGTGCTGATATTATCTCCTCTCTGACAGAGCCCTCACAGACTTGCTCTCTTTTTTCCCGTCTGTTTTTTTGTTTTTCCTTTCTCTCCCATCCCGTCACTGTGGGCCTCAGCTCCCTGGAAACCTTACTGTTGGAAACCAGGTTTGCAAAGATGACATCTGGAAGCCCAGTTTTCCACATCTCTCAGTGCAAGTGTTTATGTTTTCAGACCACTGGCAAGTCTAATCTTGTCATGTTTTATTAAAGCCTTTATTAGGGAATCTATTCAGCGTAGACCAACATGACTACTACATAGCTAGCCACTACTCATATTTCCATACCAGAAGCTTTTGTGTCCAAGCAATGAATAATACGCCAAAGGCTTAAAACTGATAACCTAAATTTAGTTATACAACATGTTTGTATTTGGCAACTGCTTAGTTCTGTCTAGGCACAGTGCAACACTTCCACCTTCTAGCTGAATCCCATTCATGACTCCCTGACCATTTTGGTCAGAGAGTGTCTGGGGGAAGCATCCAGCCTTTTTATAGACTGAGTGATGGAAGATTTAATATCAGTTTTAAAAAACACTTTGGAAAAGAACTCACTGTCACAGTGTTACTGTTACCACTATGGCCCACATGCAGAACAAGCTACCTTTATACACAGACTCATAAAGTGCATACAAGGAAGTCAGCTTCTGTTCAAGTGAACTATGCTCATTCAAACCCGAAAAGGTTATTGACAATGACAGAAGAAGAACGCCCAAGCATGTTAAATTAGTGTGTATCTAATTTGAAACAAAAAAAGTAGTTTGTTGGTATCATAATTCTGTCTACAGACTATAAACAAAATGAGTTAGTGAACCAAGCATGTCAGAATGAGTCTACCACATTATGTATTGTATACAGAGTTTTACAACTCTGTTATTGTGGTCACGTACACAAACCTTTGACCATAGCCCAATATCATAAATTAGATAATATGCTAGCTCAGAAAGATGAGGAGAATGTGTGATTTCCCAAACAATTTTACAATACAATATTTTCTTGTGTTACTTGTCCGAACATATCAATGAATTTTTGCGTCATGAAACATAGATACGTAAAGCAAAAAGTGGTAATTTACCAAAAAAACCTAGATTCTATCACATTCTATGAAATATGTTCTCACAACTTGAATATATGTGAACATTGTGCTCACCAACTCCCCATCTCTCTCGCTATATTTATGGGCAACACATGTTAAACAAAGTATCAATATGAACATGTTTATTTATTGCTACTTTAAATGACTTTATTATGAAATTTCACAAGGGTGGGTATCTCCAACTTCCATTGTTTTACTAAGAATAATCACCATATATGAAACCGCAGATGAAATCACTATGTTTATGTTGATTGATGGGGTCAGACATAGGCACAATCACCTTTGTTTGAAAGTCTAGCTTCCTCAACTAAGATGATTTGCAGCAGACGCGGATATGGTAAGTATTCTGATTGGCTTGAGAGCAGCATGTTGATAAATGTTTTTCTTCATTTATGGCCTGGAGTCTCTGCACACTCAGCTGATTTCACCCACAACTACAGAGGGAGAGTCAACGCTCCAGTGGCATATCGCTTACCTGGATCACATGTCCGCAGTACAGCTTTTCTCCTTGGCGCCTCTCTTGGGCTGTAGATTTGATCCCTGGCCTTGGCTGCCCTCACACAGTACCCCTGACCCGCAACATCCATCTCCTGCTGAGGATAATAGAAGAAACATTAAAATTACACCTCTAAAATAAGGCCATGTGCACAAGTTCCCAGATATAACATTGGACTTATTTTAGGCATTTGGTCCACATGTAAACAGCTCACTCAAATGACTACTTTTAAAAATTAAATTTTATAGCAAGACTTCGAGGCTAAGCTGGGCTGGGCTGGGATTTTCTGTTTTACTTTACAGTAATTTAACAATTCGTTGTCCCTCCATTGTCCAACAGTGACGGTTTTTACTGACGTTGCAAAGTAAAAAAGTGCAGGGCAAAGGTAGGCTATTTGAGTTGCAGCTAATGGCAATATTAGACACATTACCCGTGCGTGTTTGCTGTTGTTGGGAAAATAAGAAAGCTAACCGCATGACATGGCCATGCCAGTGCTATTAACTCGGAAGTGATGTTTGAATGAATGTTATGCCCATAGCCGATGTCCAGATAGAGTCAAGAGCGGTGGTTTTAAATGCAAATTTTAACAGAATGCTACCGACGTGTAGACGTTCTGTTGCCTGATCAGCAACCGAACTGCTAGGGCAGTAGGCAACCGCGGTTGTTGATGTAGTAGCCTATGCATGCAACGTTACTTTAACAGCCTGCTTACCAACATGGGTGCATGTGTGTTGGACTCAGCATGTTTATCCAAGACCAACAATCTTGCAACGGTCCGTTGTTTAAGTGAGACATCGTAATTTCCATGAATGGCAACATGTGAGTTTGTCAGCTAAATGGGCTTTTTTGTTTCCATGCTGGAGTGATAGTGAGAAGGGGAATGGCTAGTGGGGAGAGTGGTAGAATTGTGGGATTACGGTATGGGTGTGTTTTGCTTAATTTAACGATATCTTTGTCACTTGTTGTCCGAACACGACCAAACTTTGCACTGCACTCACGGCTGTCATTAGCAATATGTGCCCAGTGTTGCCAACTATTTCAAATGGAAAGTAGCGAAAGCCAGCTCCAAAAGTCGCCAAATGTCGCTAGATGACGTCACACGCTAATTTGCATATCAATTACGTCATTACGCACACCCCACATGAAAGCTGATACAATTTCCTTCAATATGATACCCAATACATTAACAATTTAGACTATTATGGCTGTCTTAGAAACGAAAATATGTACATTTTAGGGAATTTCAGAGGTGTCAGGTCAGACAATACACCATTGTACCTCAGACATGTTTACTGATTCAACCAAATATAGTGGCAAATAGAAGTTTGAAAGAAAATATATTTTATAGCATTGGAACATTGCAAATTACTAAGTCAGTTGGAACACAATATCAGGGTTACTATTAACATCGAACTAGATCAGGGGTCTCAAACTCAAATGAGCTGGGGGCCACTGTAACCAACATCACCCCCCCCCCCCCAAGTCTGTGGTTTACGAAGGTGTAAATACTGTATAGCCTACCCATCTAATCAGCATATGATGTCTGGATGACAACTACCTCGAATTATGCACCTCTCAGTAAATACTGAATGTTGAACATATTTGAGCAGTTTTACTTTACTTTTTTTGTCCTTTCCCCTACATAAGAAATTAACAGCAAAACAGTAAAATGTAACAACAGTAAACTATGGCTACGCCTACTAGGCTACTAACACAACGCTTTTGTATACAATGAAGTAGCCTGGTCAAATCAGTGCCTGTCAAGTGACTTTGTAGTTTTTTAGCTGTCTGTACGGGGTCCAGGACACTATCATCTCAATTAGGCTACCACTGGCACCTCCATTATGTTGGGCAGAGGGTCGAAGCATGGTAGCCGCTAGAAAACACTGTCGTTCACTCAAAACAGGCACCTTCACAGACGCACCCAGATCACTGTCAATTACGATCGATCATAATCTTCAAAAGGCAGACATACTCCAGAATCAGATATGTGAATAACAGACCCAAGACCTCATGAAACGTGCTTTTTTGTTTCAACATTTGATGTATTTCTGCTTCAGTTTGTGCAAAACTATGTCCTGGCTGCATGCATCGCTTTCGCGTCATTACAAACCGCACGTCTCCTGCGTGTAGTTTAATGAGGGGGCTAGTTCGTGAAAACGTTGCTTGAATCGAAACACTTGATGTCTAGCCGGTGGAGTCTAGGCTACAAATGAGACTTGTCACCGTACCTCCCGTCTGTTTTAACCCGTGTCGTTTATCGCATAAAAAAATACCCTCAAGGGGCGACTTAGGCATTATTATTTTGACAGAAAGTTGCGGGCTGGAACATGTTGCAAGTAAACAATTGCTAATTCGTGTTGTTGTCACGAGCCTGAGCTATGGTAGCGCAGCCATAGAGCCCAGCCCACGATTGTTACAAAATATAAAATGCCCAGATGCATGCGCGGGCCGCACTAACATTAAGCTTCGACTTCAGGCCGGGGGCCGCAAAATATCATCTCGCGGGCCGCGAGTTTGAGACCCCTGAACTAGATAGAGAGAGATACGTTATTAATTTCGCAGGAAATTAAGACTAATAAACTATACTTACACAACATTATACGTTACATAATCACTTTTTCAATGTGGCTTTCTTTTTTTTTTTTTAAGTATATTTTTTGGCCTTTTATGCCTTTAATGATAGAATAGTAGAGAGAGACAGGAAGTGAGTGGGAGAGAGCGTTGGGGTGGGATCCGGAAAGGACCACGGGGCGGGAATCGAACCCGGGTCGCCGATGTGCGGTGCAGGTGCCCCAGCCAGTCACGCCACGGCTGGGGCCCAATGTGGCTTTCTTGAAGCTGTCAAATTTCCTCCTATGAAACTCCACAACTTGAAGGAGGCAACTTCTCTGTTGTGGATCTGTAGTTATCTGAGTGGCAAAGTCAGACATGAGTTTAACCAACTGGTTTAACACCTTGTTCAGCTACATCGTTGTTCACCTTTACAGACCTCACAAACTTTTCAGCCACTTTGTACCCATCATGTTCTTTCCATGTTTCCACTGGTTGTGTTATCCAGTCAATTTAAATTCCAAGACCATCAAACAGGAAGTACAATTCTGGCCCTACCAAATCTTTAAGTGCTGTAGATACTTGGAAACACTGGTTTACCCTTTCTGTAGCTTTATGGATTCTCTGTTTCTGAGAGTTTCATAGCAATCTCTTCTTTCACAGATTTAGTCATGCTGGGGTCAAGCTGAACAATGTAAATGGTTAGTGATAGAAATGTTAATGTTTTCTCAGGAGCTTGGATGCAACAAGCAAACCGTTGTGAAACTTGAGAGAATAAAATACATTTTTATCACTGTTTTACACTAGCCACTGGATAACATCCACTGCTGCTGCAGATGCTCCTATTCATGACCTCCCATTCTTGAAAGACATCATGTGGTACCAACAGTTTGACTCTAAGCTTGCTACTGTACAGCTGTAATGAGGAAAGCACAGAATCATCGATGGTAGTTGACACAGGAACTGGTGCCATTTACATTGTTCAGCTCACACCCCAGCATGACTAAATCTGTGAAAGAAGAGATTGCTGTAAAACTCTCAGAAACAGAGAAACCAGAAAGCTACATAAAGGGTAAACCAGTGTTTCCAGGCATTGATACATCTACAACACTTACAGATTTCCTGTTTGATGGTCTTGGGATTGAAATTGACTGGATAACCAGTGGAAATATGGAAAGAACATGATGGGTACAAAGTGGCTGAAAAGTTTGTGAGGTCTGTAAAGGTGACTAACGATGTAGCTGAACAAGGTGTTAAACTCATGTCTGACTTTGCCACTCAGATAACTACAGATCTTCAACAGAGAAGTTACCTCCTTCAGGTTGAGTAGCCTGACCAGCCAGACCCACATCAAGATATAGGGTCTGGGAACTCACCGTAAGCAGGGCTCAATCGTAGGGGTCCCTCTCCGCAATAGGATAACACTAAATGAATCCTCGTCTTGTTTTCAAATAGCAGGATGCATAACCTTCCCTCTCCACGCAATAAGACAAAGCTAAACGAATCATCTTCTTGTTTTCAAATAGCGGGATGCGTTAACGTCGCAACTTCTGGTCGCATGTCAGTCACCATTATGTTAAGCCCGCCCACCGACTCTATACACGCTGTGAGTGGCCCGTCCGTTTCTCGGTTTCTCAGCTCCTAAGCTCAATGGAGCGTAGCTAGACTGCCCCGCCAGCCAAATTACATTTGCTGCCGCTAGGGGCGTCTAGATATCTAGGCTAGTTGTGGAGTATCATAGGAGGAAATTTGACAGCTTCAAGAAAGCCACATTTAATAAGTGATTATGTAACGTATAATGTTGTGTAAGTATAGTTTATTAGTCCTTCATTTCCTTCGGAATTAATAAAGTATCTCTATCTATCTATCTAGTTCGACGTTCATAGTAACTGATATTGTGTTTCAACTGACTTAGTAATTTGCAATGTTCCAATGTTATAAAATATATTTTCTTTCAAACTTCTATTTGCCACTTTATTTGGTTGAATCAGTAAAGATGTCTGAGGTACAATGGTGTATTGTCTGACCTGACACCTCTGAAATTCCCTAAAATGTACATTTTAGTTTCTAAGACAGCCATAATAGTCTAGATTGTTAATGTATTGGGTATCATATTAAAGGAAATTTTATCAGCTTTCATGTGGTACCACATATAATGCTCTAAGGTTAATTCTAGTCAAGTTATAATGTAAAATAGAACACCAACATCCAAAATTTCCAGCGTTTTTCACATAAATCAACATAAAAACTTCATGGCTCATGAGGCAGGCCTTCCCATGGTCGAAAATAAATTTTTTCACCATATCTGGGCCCGTATTCACAAAGAATTTTAGGGCTAAAAGTAGCTCCTAACTGGCGAATTTAGGGAGGAACTCCTAAAAATAATGGGCGTGTCACTCCTAACTTTATGACTCCTAATTTTTTTCACTAAAAGTTATTCACAAAGCATTTTAAGCCTAAAAGTAGCTCCTAAGTCTAGGACAGCGTAAAAGAACTCGAGAGGACTTCTAACTCACTAAGACCTATTCACAACCCGCTTTTAGTGGCATTTCACGTCGCAATGTTTTGAAATGACCGTGCAGTGCAGGAGCTCGCTGTCATGCAAGGGAATAAATGTGCATTGCAACTAAGGATGCAAATGCAATAATGCCACCGACAACCAAAACCACCATTGCATGTAAACTAAATGTAACGTCTTATTGTGCCTAATTAAATTAAATCGCTTCTCCTCTTTGCAAATATAGGCTACGTGTTTTCATACAGATTCATTTAAAACATGTTGCAAATATACTGCTCCAGTCCATAGTGTTTCATTAAGCCTAGGCTTGCTTTACTCTTTATTCATTAAGGCTATGCCTATTTATTCATCATCTTCCATCCTTCACAGCCTGACATAGCGCACGCATTCTCACCAGCTAAGACCTAACACCTGTCACTCAACTCGTCATTGTAGGGGAGGTTTGCCATCATTCCCGCGTTATAATCACCAGCCAATCAAGGTGGTCACTTTCATCAAGCTTGTGCATGAGTAATGACGTCAACCATAGCAACGAAGACTCACTTTTAGTTTAGGAGTGGGCGTTTCTCCTTACTAAAAGTAGGTCTGAAAGGCTTTGTGAATAACTTTTAAGGGAAAACTCCTAACTAAAATCTTCTAGCGCGATTTAGGAGTACTCTTAGTGGTAATTAAAATGCTTTGTGAATACGGGCCCTGGTCATTACGGGGCCGGACCATTGGTCCGACATCCCATTAGTCCGACATCCCATTCGTCCGAAAATGAACCATTCAATAGAGATACCATTAGTCCGACATCTCATTACTCCGAAAAAAAGAGAACCATTGGTCCGACGTCCCATTAGTCCGACCATACACAGTAGAGATGCATGGATGACTTGAAACTGAAAGATGCAAAATTTGCGGAAAAGAGGAGACATCTTTTTTTGCAGCATTGTGTGTCTAACAACAGGTGGAAATGTGCTAGCCTGTTGTAACAATCAACCGTTTACCTTCGGCTGTGTTAATTAAACGCAGAAGGTTTTTTTTGAATGACTAAATATGAATGGCAATAAACAGATAATTCTGAGAATGAAGTAGGCTACAACGTAGACTACACATCTGAGTGCGTCTCTTGATTATAACAATGAAACAATGTCGCTTTCTTCGGTTTAACAGTAAAGGAGACACACCAAACAATAACCCAGGTCGTGCACAGCGGCGCTTTATTCACACACAATTAAATGTCCCAAACAATCCCAAGCGTTGCAATTCCCCCTTTCATTCAGTCCCGAAAATAAACCTAAAAGTCCAAACTAAACGAAAGATGTCCTGTATTTTGCCAGGACCGCGCACAAGAGTCAATCATCCAATCCAGGAAAACGAAAGGGCCGCTGCCGACAAAACGTCCCGCAGCAATCAAAAAATATAATGCTCAGAAAAAAGGGAAAATGCGATTGCTGTCTCTCTGCTAGACCAAGCCATATGAAAACACAGAAAAGCAATCGATCTCACCAAATCTGGTGAATGCACCAGCAGTCCCCGAAGGCTTTTTCTCTTCGTGCGTCCTCTGTTTGGTAACGCAACGGTCCAAACTGCGCACAGCGTTTAACTAATGTGAAAGTACGTTTCCTCGGTATTGTTGTTAGTTTCAAACTCGAAGGAAAACATTTACAAACACTCGTTGCCGCAGCACTGAGTAGGCTAGGCCTACTGGCGCCACAGATTCAAAATCTCACACGCACTTGCTACCCTCTTCAGACCGCCCCCATCATAGCGCATTCGGGTAAGGTGCGCGGGTGCGCGTGCAAAAAATACATAGAAATAAGTAGGCTACATATACATACAATGATATTACATGAGAACAGAGTTATTATATGCAATTAAACAATGTAATATTTAAGAAATGGCACCTAAACCAATGTGGCAGTGTGTTGTGCGACATTTTGGGAAGCCAGGACTATGCACAAATTAAAACGAGTTTCTGGAGTGAAACTTTGAATTTAGTCAGACCTGTGTGTGATAGAAGAATATGGCAAGGCTCTATTTCTAGCTCATATCGAGAAGAACGCACGATGGAAATAACTGTGGACTAACTGTGGATAACTTGTAGCCTAGAACATAAAGGTAAGAGTTCATTGTCCTATAGCCTACGTTTAGCTATGTTGGAATGTAGGCTAATTTGTGGTTTTGTCGTATGAAAGTTTATACGACTGAAACGTTTGCTTCGATGTTCGTTTGCAAAAATATAAAACACATCTCATGCTAGATGAACTTCATCGCGGGATGTGAGCCTGGGTCACCTGCATGACAGTCACGCACCCATCCACTAGCCTATGTCCCTGCTATTGAATCATACTACAAATAGCGTCACATCACTCTAACTGTAAACAGTGGTAGACGGAGTTTTTAGGAAATAGACCAAAGTCTGGATTTGTTTATGTATTGTATGGTCGGACTAATGAGATGTCGGACCAATGGGCTTCTTTTTTTCGGACCAATGGGATGTCGGACTAATGGGATCTCTGGTCAATGGTTCATTTTCGGACTAATGAGATGTCGGACTTATGGGATGTCGGACCAATGATACGGAACCGGTCATTACACACCTTGGAGAATGGGAATCACAGCAATTGGCTTTAAAATAACAAAAAAAGTTTTTTTTGGACAGGTCTAATGCGGCTGCCTGTAGAACGCCAGTCGAACCGAACGTGGTGGTACACAGCTGGGGAGGGAGCGGGAGGGAGAGGCGGCCGGGGTCGGGAGAGGGAGGGAGGACGAGAGCTCAGAGCTGCGTGAAGTGCAGTGAGGGGGAAAAGTCGCAGACACACGAAAAAGTCGCCAGATTTGATGTCAGTCGCTAGATAAGATTTTCAGTCGCCAGAGACGGCCAAAAGTCGCTAAATCTAGCGACAAAGTCGCTACGTTGGCAACACTGCATGTGCCAAATTTTAGGTCAGTCGGATGAGTGGTTCGAGAGTGCCACAAACAGACGTCCTTGCATTAAAGGGATAATCCGGAGTGAAATGCACTTTAGATAAATTTTTCGGACTATTGGGAGTACATACATTGAGTTGACACCAAAATCATGTAATTCGGATGTATTTTGAGAAAGTTCGAGTTCACCGTTTTTAGCCAAAACTCGTTAGCCTGGAAGGGTATCCGCCGTTCATTCCGACATACCAGCACTCCGACATTGACGTCCAATTGTCGTAGTGGAGGCATGTCTCTTTATGAGAAAAAGTCCCACCACTCCAACATTTTTTTTTTTCATGGTCGCAGTGGCGGTATTTAACTTTTTTTTCAAACAACGTGCCATTCCGACATGAGGTCATCAATAGGCTATTAATGTCATAACTAGGCTATATCCAATTGTGTAAAATAATAAAGATTCACATTTAAAATGTCATTGTGAAGACTTCTTGATATGATTATGGGTTATGTGTCTGTTGCGTGCGCGACTCGGGGAAGTGAAAGCAGTTACATGGCAAGTTCTCATTATTCGCGGACTAAGTGGAGCTAAATTAAGTTATTATTTTGCTGTCACTTCGTCTGTTTTATGGCCTAGAAGGTTGTATTTGGTATCTGTGGATAGCTCTAGCTCTCCTCTTTTATCTGACATGCAAGCCATATCTTTTTGACCACGGTTTCACGAGTAAATCAAACGAGTAGCGGTAGTCGAAGCTACAGTATATGACATTCTTAATTTGTTTGTCACTTCGTCTGTTTTTATAACACAAAAGGATCGATGTGTTTGGTATCGATGGAAAGTTCTGTTTCTCTTCTTTCATTTGATATGCGTGTCATGTCTGTACGATGCCTGGTCCCGGAGTAATTCAAGCGAGAGCAGTGGCTATGTGGGTGAACGCAGAGCAATACAGACTATATGATATACTTTGATTTAAATTCATGATTAGATTTTATTTTCATACTTGATTGTACAGACACGTGTCTAGTCTCGTTGGAAAGCCCCGGTTCTGCCCTTCCATGCAATATAGGTCTCATCTCGCTGTGACTAATAATTGCGGAGCAATGTAACAGAGAAGAATGGGTGTGTTTTTTTATGCACTTTGCGTCCGTCGGGTATAAGGTCCGTTAAATTGACTTGGAAAAAAATAGGATTTGTTAACTGTCGGAATGGGGGTACTAAAATGTGTCGGATTGGCAGCATGTCGAAATAGCAGCATGTCGAAATAGAGGCATGTCTAAATGGAAGCATGTCGTAGTGGTGGCATGTCTGAGTGGTAGCATGTAACCGCCTGGAAGTGACCGGGGCAAGTCCTTTCGCCGCTACAAACGCTATTTTTATACCTCTTCTACTGTTCCAACCAACACTACACTTATGTAGTGAGTAGAGGGTCCCTAAAGCCAAACCGAAGTATCCCCACGTCTTTATGTGGTCGGATAGAGAGTCCAGAATGAAGTTAATCGAGTCAGTACCTTTCCGGAAATGTCACTGCTGCAGCTAGCAACGCGTTAACAACATTTTAATAACATTTCCGGAAAGGTACGGACTCGATTAAATCTACGTCTGATTTAACTCTGGTTAAGCCCGGGATATTGGGGTTCATGTGAACACCGGAACGAACATCCTGAATATTGTCAAAACTACCCAGATCAGATGTACAGTATATTTGATGAGCAGACTCTCGAAGCACTCAGGAGATATCATAAATTGTCAGATAGCTTTGTAAGTACGGAACGAAGCGATCACACTGGTCAAACGAACCGGAATTTGGGGGCAAAGTGTTCTCGGGTACGGTACGAATTGCCTAGAGTGAGTACGCCCTTAGACAACTGCAGCAAACTGAGGCTGAAGTTGAGGCAGCAGACCAAACTGTCCTCAATGGCTGAGCAAATGAATGTGAATGCCACCAGCCGTTTCAACATCAATAGATCTGATGTCCTGGATGGGGCCTTTCAGGGTTTCACCCGTAAATCCTACAATGCGGCAAACCGCATGTCGGTTAAATTTACCGCCGATGCAGGGAGAGCAGAGGAGGCCGTGGATCTAGGATGTCTTCGGCGGGAATTTCTTAGATTGCTAATAGAAGCACTGAGGTGCTCTTCCATTTTTGAGGGGACGGAAGAGCAAAAGAATCTGGAAAAAAGTTTAATGTGTCACAACCTTTTTATATACAGTCAATGGTCACAACTAACTGTTGGTAGAACTTAAAATAGCAGGGTCATATTTTTTTGCTCTTGACTGATTGTTTGCTGAATTGAGATCTTCTCAATATTGTCATTATTATTTATAAACAACAAAACAATAAAACAAGAACCATGGCCTCTCTTGTGCCATATTGCTCAATATTTATAAAGAAAACATTTTTGTTTGTTTGTTTGTAGCTGTCCGAGAGGACCATTATATTGCAGGCCAGGCATTTGCTGTTAGTATGGTTCACAGGGGACCATTCCCTGGCTTTTTCTCCTACACCTTTTTTGACTGTGTAACAAAGGGTCCAGCCAATGCCTCACCCTCGACTAACGATATCAATGACATGGACCTGCAGCAGAAGATAAAAGCAGCAAGTGTAAAATCCATATTTTCGTTTGGGTTAAGCTGATATTCCTTCTGTTTATAGATTGCTGATGCAGGGACCATTGAGGAACTTAACAACAAAACAGCAAGCTTACAAGACTACCTAGCTAATGCCTATGAAAGGTTGAAGACAAGGAGATGTTTGTCAAAGACATCTTGAGGTTCCAAGTCATCAACAGAGCCCATCAACCACTTGGAGGGTCACAATAAGAGTGGTGAATCTGCCAACAAGGGTCATTACAGAGAATTCACTGCCACATTAGCCAAATATGATTCTGTCTTGGCCACACACTTCCAGTCATCTTCTGTGTTTACTGGCATGTCCCATTCAATTCAGAATGCATTCAATTTGAACAGCTACTTCAGCCACATGTTCTTGATGAAATCAAAGGTCAAGTTCACACTTCTCCCTTTTTTGCATGGCAAGCAGATGAGTCAACTGACATTTCTTGCCATGCACAGTTGTCTGTGATATTAGGTATGTTGACACTGCAGGCCAAATTCAGGAGAGCTTTGTTGGGTTTTATGATGTTTCAAGGGGTCGAGATGCCCAGTCTGTATTTGATGTTTTAAATGAAAACATGCAGGGCTACAATTATAAAGACCAACTTGTGGGTCAAGCTTATGATGGGGCTGCAGTCATGGCGTCTTCTCTGAACGGACTTCAGGCTAAAGTTAAAACAGTAGCCCCAAATGCAGTGTGCACTGCTATGCTCACAGACTGAACTTGCCAGTGGCTGCAGGACTTCAGAGCGAGCGAGAGCGAGCATGCAAGAGAACAGATGTCACCAAGGTTAAACTTTTAAACCGACTCCAATAACTCGGTTGTGGCGAATGTTTTCGCGAGGATCTGCTTGGACTGGAGAGGCACACTAACGGTGAGATTTCATGCACCAAAAATGCTTTACGCTTTCGCGTTGAGGGAAACAACTTGGATTTGGTGCACGTCAACATGTTGGTCACAGACGCTGCGTAAAAACGAAGCAAAGCTCAAGTAACGTCTTTGCATAATACACAGTAGCGACAACGCACCACACAGAACAGGTGCTAATCGCAGTGTACCGCTGTGTAACCTACCTCCATTATCATTCTCACCAGCTCATATAACAACATTAGCCTACACTTCGAGTTCGAGGGCCACTTCAAAATATTTCGGGGACCGCGAATTGAAGAGCCCTGGCCTACCCTGATGTTGTCGAAATATCAGTCAGTCAGTCAGTCTGTCACCTCTCTGGTGTTGGTGTTGCCTACCGAAAAGTTTGCTTTCTATAAACACGGTGAAAGCAAGATGTGTTGGCTTTCAGATTCAACACCAGGTCCTGACGAAGACCATCTTTGGTCGAAACGTTGTCATCATTTCGGGAGCAGCAGCGGGAGCAGCAGCAGGAGCAGCAGCAGCGTGCGGGTAGGCTAGCTACGTCTTCAGTTTTTCGGCTTTAAGATAGTTAGCTCAGTCAACTCCGCACGGAGCGGTGGGAGATGATAACCATAATAATGTAATCATTCTGCAGGTAAGGTTATGTTACATTACAAGTTCAGGTTATGTAATGCCTAATTTAGTCACTGCTGAATTGAGCATTGTGCCACATCTAAAGTTAAACATAAGGCTAAAAATTTCAAACAGTAGCCAAGCATTCAGCTAGTTTGTTAGCTACCCTCAACAGTTGCTTAGGCCTTAAAGCAAACAAAACTTAGCTAAATGTAAATCATTTTAAGAGCAACTACCAAGGAGGACTAGCCTACCATTTATAGATTAAATTTGAATACCTTATTGCATAGATGGTTAAAGATAGCTTATCGCTAGCCTGCAAACTTGTTCTCACGGACGGTTCACGTCACAGAAAAGGTGTGCGCATGTACAACCCCTGGCATAAATGATGGAATTAGCCAGAGCCCGTCAACGGATCACCTTATTACCCCGCATTCACACTGTCTCCGTCCGTCAACGGATCACGGAGGTTGGATCTGCCGTATGTGTATTTGCATACACGTGATCTGATTGGCTGACGGATCCGTCGCTGCCTGAAAAGTTGAACATTTCTCAACTTTCTTGACGGAGGCAACGGAGCTGAAGCGACGGACGGACCCACAATGCCTTTCGAGTCTGCCCCATGCAAAGTGAATGAGATCCGTTGACGGACGGAGACAGTGTGTACGCGGGGTTAGACACTCTCTGTAGTCCAGTCTTGGAGGATGTTAAATCCAGTTGTTCAATTTTTTAGAAAAAAGCCAGATCACAGACATGACACAAAACTAAGTTAATTTCAAATGGCAACTTTCTGGCTTTAGGAAACATTAAAGGAAATCAAGAAAAATATAATATAAAACATAATTCATCAGTAACAGTTGCTTGTTTTAGACCAACCAGAGGGGAGAAAAATATGGAATCATGAAAAACAAATTGACAAAAGAACACTTCGACGCACCACTAGTACTTTGTTGCACCACCTCTGGCTTTTGTAACAGCTTACAGTCTCTGAGGCATGGATTTAAAGGTATACTATGCAGGATTGGCAATTTCATCGCCGGTTTCGCTTTCACTTTTCATTTTCGCTCGTTTTATGCTTGCATATTTCTCTGCAGAGCTTCCCCTACAGCTTTAGCGTGTATATTTGACAAAACTCCTCATTCGGTCAGTCTACCGTGCCTTTTCATGAGACTTTACATGACACTTCCTGGAGTAGAGCATGGGTGCGTGCCCGGTGTCTCCTGAAGTTGCAAGCGTGGTTTTAGCGCTACAGACCACTAGAGCGGCCAAAAAAAACACCGTTCGACCGGTAATGACTCATTTAATCATATATAACAGTATGGAACGAATTGATTAACTGAAAAACGTTGCATAGTATACCTTTAATGAGTGACAAACAGTACAGGCTCCAACTTTCTCTGATTCCAGTTGCTAGATCAGTTTTGCAGGTTGAAGCCTTTTAAAGCGCCCTATGTCACTGAACAGTTCTATCTCTCACCAGGTAGCTAATGCAGCAAGGTAGCCTCCTCTCCCGGTGTATACACTCTTCTGACAGCGCAGCCGCAGTTCTGCCCAGCGAACCAAAGCCCAATTGGAAATTCTACAACAGGAGGCCGTATAGAGAATGGGAACGGAAGTCAGCAGCGCAGTGCATTCTGGGACAAAAAGGGCGTTTTCCTCCATTAGGTGAGGCCGCGGCGTGAATTATAAACAAGAAACCTATGGTATTTCGAACAAGATCGGCTAGCCAAAACAGTAACACTAGATGTAAACATTTAGGCTACTATGCTAAAAACTAGTAGTAGAAGTAGTAATGGACCGTACAGAGACAAGCTCCTGCCGGACGCGAGGAAACGTTATATAAAAGATATCTTTGATTGGTAACATGGATCCCTATGACAGACCGTCTGTAGAGTGGACGTGAGATCCTGAAAGTAATAAAAAGACACTCCGTTGTTGATTTTTTTTACCTGACGATCGTAGGCACGGACGTTACATCCAACAACACAACAGGTTGGTCCCATGATGTGTGAAAAACAGTGTTAGAAACAGCCAGTTAGCAATGTTTTACAATGTTTACAATGATACAGCATTGGCAGCAGCGTACAAGAGGCCTCACTATGTATCCCAGACGCCACCACGGCGCAACCGCGAAAATGTCCGCAACGTCACATTCCCATTCTGTCTGAATGTCTGCTACCGTCAGAAATGCGGCAAGCAATTATAGTAGAATGTGCGTAAAACCTGTCTGAAAATGGCTATAATTAAATAATTGCTGGCTGGCTGCTGGCTCTTTAAAAGAGTAGGCCTATAGTTCGCAACATATTAAAAAATGAACTGAACTAGTGCATAATTTGGAATTATCAACTATGAACTGAACGAGTTCATTTTAAAATTTGTGAACTTTGAACTGAACTAGTTCATGTAGAAAGTGAACTTTCCCAACACTGTATATAAGGATAAGTATATTGCCAGAGTATCAGTTCCAGTAACAGACAATAAACAGAGAGAAGGCCTATGTGATTACCCAGTTTTAAAAGTAAATGCAGCAGCACAGTGAAAGGATAAGGTTGATAAGAATAAGTATGGTGCTAAAAAAACAATGAAAATGCACCAATGCAGTACTGCATTGTTTTTTTAGCACCATAACAGGCAACAAGGAGAGTTCGATACCCTTCACTTTTCCGGACGAAGAATTCCTTCGGTTTCTCGTACTCCAGGTGCTTGGTTATAAGGTGTCGCTTTAGCTTAGCCGGTTTCATCGCTTCATTTGCTAACACCTGAAGCAAACAACACACATCGGCTTCCCACCGCTGGTCTCAATAAATCCATAGACAATATAATTTTCATCTTACTTCCTCATTGTTTGTTTGTTTGTTTGTGAGTATCAGATTCAGCACTTGACCTTTTTAAATATTTGTCTATTGTGGATTCTTCTCAGTAGGCTACTTCACACACCAGTGCCGACGCGAAAATGCGAGGCGATTTTGCGAAAAAATCGCAGGACGAATTATTCGCAAAAAAGCATGCACACCGAGGGCGACGCGATTTTGCGACAAATTTACATTGTGTCATCAAAACGTTCGAAATAAATTCGCGCCGGCGATTTCTGAGGAAAATGGACAGCTCCAGCAGCAGTTCGGGAGATGAGCTTGCCATCATTCATCTCTTAAATCGGAGAAAGAGGAGATTTTGGGTGCACCCCTTATTACAAAGCAGAGACAGAGAGGGGGAGTATCACTCCCTAGTACAAGAACTGAAATTGTACCACGGCCGGTTTCGGTCATATTTTCGAATGACAGTGGGCCAATTCGAGGCCCTTCTTGAGATGCTGGCACCACACCTACAAAGACAGCACACGAACTACAGAAGTCCTATTGACCCGGAGCAACGTCTTGCCGTCTGTCTCAGGTAAGTTGCCTATATTCAATGTGAACTATTGATGCGGAATGTGTGATTGTGTGTGTACAGTAGGTCTAGGTGTTGTTACTAGTTAGCCAAAGGCAAGTAGGCCTATGCGTGATTCATACGCGCAAAACGTCTGACGTCCCGTTCTTCAATCCTTCGTAACAAATCTGTCTGATTGACCAGATTATATCACTGTTCGCCAGTCTGAAAAGAAACATGAAAACATGAAAGACTTTATCCACATCTGCTTCGTCTTGTAGATTCCCAGTGACCAGTGATAGGCTATTGTAGGCAGAGTTTAAATTGCGCCGTAGTTCTACGGCCTCCTGATATCGAAATCGCTGGAGCTCAGCTCCATTTCCTCAGTAACACCTCAGTTAGGCAATGTCCAGTCTTTTTCATTAACTTTCATTAAATACCTAGTATGAGTCAGCAGCACGATGGCTACCGTGTCTCCAAACTGAAACCGTGCGCAATTTACGCATACACGTAGGCCTGCTATCTGTGATATATGAAAGTGGCGGTCCGATAAGATGTATCATGTTGTTGTTTATTTAGTTTATTATCTCTTTTTAAACCAGACACAATAGCGAGTAAGAGGAGCCCTTTTAAACTTGGTAAACCCTTGCAGTGAAATATTGTGAAATAATGCGGTTTCGTTTAGCCTAACGTAACCAAAACAAACGTAGGAGCTTCTCAGCGAATAGGCTACATGATTCTGTTCTATACAGCTTGAGGATTTGATTCAAGGCAGGCTAAATCACATATGCTATAGTCTATAGCAGTGGTTCTCAAACTTTTCACAATGATTGTACTTACAGTTTTGTTTCAATAAAGATAGAAAAACTAGTTTAAAACTAACGATTCAGTAGTCTATATATTTTTATATCATTTGAAGTGATTATTTTGTCTCCATGAAATAAAACATCTTTACTCCCTGAGTACCACAACAGAGAGTCTGCGTACCACTGGTGGTACCCGTACCACAGTTTGAGAACCACTGCTCTATAGACTATAGCCTATGTGATTTAGCCTGCCTTGACTCAAATCCTCAGCCTATAGATGAAAATTGAAATAGCTAAATTCATAATCTTGAATTATGCTTGAATTATGCCCTCCTTCTCTTCCCCTCCTCCCCCTCCCCTCCCTCCTCTCCCTCCCCTCCTCTCCTCTCCTCTCTTTGGATAACAGTACGGACTACAGAGGTTTGAAGTGTTCTCTGAGCGCTTTACATGTCGATACACTTGCATTACTAACGTTATCGTCTCTGACCATTCCCCGCAGTTGTTGTCGTCAGTATATTAATAATAAAATATCTAATATATACTTACTGTCCTCATATCCTAGCTGTTGAGCAATGCTTGACCAGATGTTTTCTTTTAGGCCATTGTCTTTGTAGTCTTTATGACTTTTGTCATACAAGACAGGGTGGTGGGAGACGCACACAATTAATAAGTCAGCCATTGTAATAAGTCAGTTATTGTGAAGTAATTTCGCGCCTTGATTGTGACATGACCTTTATTGTGACTTTACTCCATTCCATTTGTTACGATTGGTTGCAACATTTTGTCGCGTTCGAAAAATCGACCATGTTGCGAAAAAATAAAAGTGTCGCTTTTTCGCACCGTACGTTCGCGTTCGGTGTGCAAGTCTCCATCGCAAATATAGTGTTATAAAAATAGAACTTGTCGTGCGAATTATTCGTGCGAATAATCGCGGTTGGTGTGTAACGGTGGGTTTCCACACAAGTTCAATTTCGCCTCGCGCCCATTGAAAATGAATAGGGAAGCGAAATTCGCTCCGGTAGGGCGAAATGAAGCGAATTCGCCTCATGGGGCGAATCAAAGTTGGCGATCTCCCAACTTTATGCAAATTTGAACTGCTCAGAGCAAATCAGAAGCCTGCGTTGTACACAGAGGCGGGAGTTACAAAAAAATCAGAAAACAATGGCGGCAGCCCGGGGGTCGTAACTGGAAATATTAAATGTGAATTAAGGTTTCTTGACCACTTTTAATGGTTTATTTTGATACGGTTTATTGTTTATGTGCGACATAAATGTGTTCAGGACACACAGATCATTGTAGGTTAACGTAAGCTCTCTAACGGTAGAGTTAGCTTGTTAGCTAGTTGACCCATTATAACCTATTGAAAACACATAGCAGCTAAATCGCTAGCCCACTGAAATGAACTACTATTGTGTTTCTGTACAACATGACTTGTTGTCAACATAAAAACATTAAAACGGATTGTTGTGTGTATGCCACTTGAACATACTTGGGCTAGATAAACCACTGGATATAATCTGAAGCACTAGACTGTCTCGCTAACTAACCACTTATACTGCGTTCATTCAGCTCGGAACCTCGGAGGACCTGCCTTTAAAAAGTCCCGACTTCCGAAAAAATTGTGTTCATGAGATCAGTTCGGAAAATAAATACAGGAAACGCATAAATACGTTATTACAACTGCTTAGTATGGTTGAGCAAGAAGGAAATTGTCTTGGGCGAGTGTTTCTGTCTGTGTCGTTAATTTAGTGACAAATTACCTTGCCTATTCGTAATGACAGTGAAATTCACCTCTTGTGTTGTAGCAAGGGAGGCCGTCCTGGTTGGAGAATATGATAGTGACGTCAAGTCGGACACCTCGGGGCACAAAACTTCCGCACGAGTCTCCGAGCAAAAAATCCAACCCGACCTAGCGTTCATGTCATTTTTCTGCTATCGGAGGTCAGAAATGTCCGAAGGTCCGATGTGCATGAACGCACTATAAGCTAACGTGTTGAGCTACTGTTGACCACCGTTTTCAACGAGTATCCTGCCTGTCACTCAACCGAAACGCTAGGTGTGCGACCACCCCCCTCGGGCGAAATTTTAACAGGCGTATTTCGCGTGGTGACATGCCCTGTGGAAACACAGCGTAAGGACCTTTAGCGTTTACAAACTCTCGAGAGTGCTTTGACAGATTGACGTAATGTAACAACAGAATTTCTGTACGTTGGCCCAAAATTAAAGCGGGGGGAGTGCTGAGTCATTTATTCATTAATCAGCTGTGAGATGTGAAGTTAAAGCCTGAGGGAAATGTTTTGACAGATTGACGTAATGTAAACGTTGAATGTTCATTGGTACACATGCGGGAATGCTCTGTACTTTGTTCATACTATGCCTATAAAGTATGCCTATGTTCATACTGTAAATAGCAAACTTTTCACGGACCCCCAGGCAGAGCGCCGCGACCCCACTTTGAGAACCACTGGCCTACACTTCCCAATCTGACAAGGTAAGTCATAGCTCTTGTCTACATACAATAAATAGTTCAAGTGTTTGTTTAAGTGGATTAGTAGAACTACTAGATCTACTCTGTCTGGTTCTGCTCGTTGACATCTTTGTATCACTAGGGCAGTGCCCGTGCACAATGTTTTCCAAGAAACATGTTACCCAATGACGTTGATGCAGGTAGATGATGTTAGATTGGTGATGATGTAGAATCAGGCCCGTGCAGTTAGAGCTTTTTACTGTCTTTGCAAAGTAAAAAAGTGAAGGGGAAAGGCGTTTGAGTTGCAGCTAATGGCAATATTAGACACATGTTACATACCCGTGCGTTTTTGCTGTTGTTGGGAAATTGTAGTCTAAAGTTAACCGCATGACCATGGCCATATGCCAGTGCTATGAACTCGGAGTGATGTTTGAATGAATGTTAAGCCTGTAGCCGATGTCCAGATAGAGTGAAGAGCCGCTGTTTTAAATGCAAATTCTAACAGAATGGTACCGACGTGTGTGTCGGCCTGATCAGGCAACAGAAGCGCTAGGCAACCGCGGTTGTTGAGTAGCCTAAGCCAGAACGATATAAAGATGTAATTTATATGGCTCTGGCCTAAGCTATGCAACGTTACGTGACTGTAACAGCCTGGTGCATGTGACTGTAACAGCCGGGTGCATGTGTGTCAGAGACTCAGCATGTTTATCCAACATGAACAATCTTGAAACGGTCCGTTGTTTACGTGAGACATAGTAATTTCCATGATTGGCAACGTGAGTGTCAGCGAAATGGGCTTTTTTGTTTCTATGCTGGAGTGAGAGTGAGGGGGAGTGGCTAGTGCGAGAGCGGTAGAATTGTGGGATTGCGGTAGAGTTGTATTTCGCTTAATTTAACGATATCTTTGTCATTTGTTGTCCAACAACGACCAAACTTCACACTGCACTCACGCATGGCATTAGCAATACCCGTGTCAAATTTTAGGTCAGTCGGATGAGCGGTTTGAGAGTTATGCGTGGGACAGACAGACAGACAGACAGAGTGACACACAGACAGACGTTCCTTGCTTTAATAGATAGATAGATAGATGTATGATCGCTAAACTTTGATTTAGTTTTAATGTTGCAATATTCAAATGCGCTTCTGGCTCAGCTGTGCACACGCAACTGGCGTTGTAGAGCGGGCGGGGACTGGGTGTGATGAACGCTGTTAACGTAATGAAGTGACAGCTTCATTAGAGCCTAAGGCCCTGTCCCAATAGTCCTCCCTTCACCTTACAACTTCATTAAAGTGCCCTTCACTGGGGAGTGCCCCTTCACAACGGAGTGAGAAGTGTTAAGGGATTGAAATCTGTACCTGTGAAATGGGACAGCACTCGATGCGTCAATGCGTCATTGTTAAACAACGAGTTCACCTACGTCACACGCATCAATGAAATACTGATAGTAACTTTCATTCATGAAAAATGTCCGATCCAGCTGTTATGTTAGCTTTCATAATCCTTCTCCGGTTAACTAACCAACGGAGAAGAAATGTGACGAACCGAAGACGTCTTTGACGCCTACTAGCCATGGAGGATGTCTTTCAGGTATGTAAGATTTAATATAAAAAAATGTAATGTCCTTGAACTTACAGTAGGCTGGTATGATGTACTCTAACGTTACAGTGTATTCACATTTTGCGAACGTTTCTGTTGAAAGTTACAGTTACATTTAAATGACTTTTATGTAAACAGTTAACCTATAACTGTTGTTATTGTCTAGTAACGTTAGCCAGTGGGGTAGTGATAGGCTACTATGATAGCAGTTATGTGATACATTTGTAAAACTATAGGCTTTCTGCTCAGATCTGTGTTGAGATTGGTGTTGAGATGATGGTCAATCGTGAAACCTCGGGATGCAGGCTGCTTATAATAATAATAATTTTAAAAAAAAACGACTCCTTACACATTTGTGATTTCATAATTTTTTGTCTATACATCATGTAAATCAACTTTTAGAGACTCTATTTTAGAAGTTTAGCCTAGGCGTTTATGCATGTTAAAGCTGGTGACTTTTGTCCAATAATGTTGCTTTTTGTTTGTTTTCAGAGTGGCCGTATGATGACCTACTGTCATCTTAATGTCAATGTGCCCATCCTGCAGCTATGGTTCAATGTGGAGCTGGAGCTTATGGAGGACTTCAGACTATGTATACGTGCCATACATGCCCTGCAGAGACTGCTGAAAAGCGAGCAGGATCATGGCTGGGACCATGAACTGGAGGTCCTCATATATCTGTACTGGCTTGCTCATGGACTGTCATATCGTGTAGTGTCACGGGTATTCCATGTACCCCGATCAACAGTCCACCGAGTCATTCACAAAACGGCTCAACAAATTTGGAACAACCTACATCGAGCCATTTCTTTCCCTACACCTGCAGATCTGGACAATATTGGACTTGGATTTGGCCAGCTGTCTAAAAATCCAGTGTTTAATAAAGCTGTGGGTGCCATTGATGGCTGTCACATTAGAGTCAAGCCCCCATCACTACAGCAACTATCGGTTGGACTATCTGAACTACAAGGGGTTTTTCTCTATAAACATGCAGGCCATTTGTGATGCATCTGGGAGGTTCCGTACATGACACCCGGATTTTAAAAAATAGCCTCTTTTACCTGTCTAGAAGGTACCCTCCCGAGTCCCGATGGATACTTTCTGCTTGGCGATGGTGGATATCCATGTCTGGAGACTCCAATCTGCCTAATCACACCATACAAGGAACCAGTGAATGGACGGGAGCGGCAACGATTTAATTACCATCAATCAAAGGCGCGTACAATAGTTGAGAGAGCTTTCGGTGTCATGAAGACCCGATGGAGGTCGACTCTTTTCAAAGCCTTGGAGGTGAAGCCCACATTTGCGCCACAGGTTATCGCATCGTGTGCCTTCCTCCACAATGTCTGCATAGACAGCGGGGATGTCCTTGAACCTGATGATGATGTGGCACAGGACATCATGGCTCCAGCACCTCTGCAAGAAGCCCCTGCACCACATGAGAGGCCTGGGAATGCCACGAGGGACAGGCTTGCTGCCCTGATCACTGGCAATATAAAGGTGCCTCAGTAGATTCTACAAACTTGTAAATAGTTCATATCCACATGTAATCATTAAACAATAATATGCGCTATATTTTCCTATTTATTGTTTATATATTTGTTCTAGATAAAACATTTGCAAAACATGTTGTGAGTTGTTTGTTTTTAGAGGTATATAAATAATATATCATTCCTATTATGTTTGCAATAACATATAAATAAGTAATGACAGAACAAAGAAATTACTGTGCATGCCACAGCAGACATGTCATGTACTTCAGGCCTTAGATATGTTGTTGCCATTGAAGTTTTGCACCAGTTAAATGTTAAGTGATTAACTTTAGTGTAATTCTCTTACTTACCATTAGTAATGTTGTGGCATCAAGGCCTTCATTAAAAGATGCCACCAATGCAGGGGGCTCTATGCATGGCCTGGCGCCAAGGACCTCATGCATGTCCTGGTAGAACGGCCAGTTGGCAACTGTTTTTTCTCCTGTCCTTGGTGAATAGAATAGAATATATACTTTTTTGATCCCATGAGGGAAATTTGTTTCTCTGCATTTAACCCAATTTAACCGAATTAGTGAACACACACAGCACACAGTGAACACACAGTGAGGTGAATCACACACTAACCCAGAGCAGTGAGCTGCCTGCCCACAAGGTTAGGTGCCTTGCTCAAGAGCACTTCAGCCGTGGACTGGGCGGTGATTGAACCGGCAACCCTCCGGTTACAAGCCCGAAGCCCGAACCAGTAGGCCACGGCTGCCCCTGGTGTTTCCAGACAGTGTCCTGTCTCAGACAACAAACAATGATGCAGATTAGGCTCTGGTTACAGGAATTAGCAGAGATATTCATGGTTCATTGGAAAACAACAACAGGGTTACTCACTCATATAGCTGCTTGGATGTATATTTCTTTTTTGTAAATTACTCCTCATTTTCAGTCCTGAACTTTATGAGTACCCTGGTCTGGTCAGAAGTCCCTAACATTGTTAGCCTGGCACGCCCTCCCAGTGACGCAACGCCTTCAGGCTTTTGCTGCTGGTCTGATCAACTGCTCATTGAGAAGGATTTCTGAGTTCCCGAAATCTGCGGAACTGCCCCCTTTGGTCGAGAACCAATCAACTTTGAGCAGCTCCAACGTCTCTGGGTAGAGGCGTGTTCAAGGCAGCGGAAAGAGTGTTGTTATTGGTTTAAACTCGGCAATCCGCTTTCTGACATCTACCAGTAGCAAATCGAGGCACTTAAAGGAGGCGGGTCAACCAGCGCTGGCAAGAAACCGTGTTAGCACAGGCTGTTGGTCAGACTAAAGTCTCGCAGAGCCTTTGAAAGTCGATGGTAATCAGGCTATAACATTGTAACATTAGACACCGTCTGTTAGCTTGCAACCAACTATCTTTCAACCGTTACATTTGAAAGAGTTACATTACATTGTAAGCTAACAGTAACATTCGTCCACCTTATCCATCTCCACCATAGGTTATGTTTGCCAAAAACTCAAGGCAAATAGTGTTCCTATGTTATGCGAATTTTGAACACACACCAGGTTTTCAGATATTGAGGTTTTTGGCAAAAATATTTACCCACATGTCATAATAAATAAATTAGCGTTCTTTCTTTTTTTTTTTTTAACAACGTAACGTTAATGCTACTCAGCTATCTGCTGCATCTAGACAGACGTTCATTTCACAAGGTGAAATAGCGATTTTTTCTAACAATTAGGGATGGGTATTGATAAGTTTTTATCAATATCGATGGCATTATCGATTCTGCCTATCAATCCAATTCCTTATCAATTCTCTTATCGATTCCCCAAAAATGTAGGTGCACCCACATTTTTCATTGCATCGCCTTTAACGCCAAAAGGTCACCTTTTATCGCTCTCCTTTCATATAATGTGAATGATTTTTTAACAATAAGGCGTAGAAAAATCTTGTCTTTATTTAAAACACAATAAGGAATATACATATTATTTATAAAGAATTATAAAGATGTATATATAGCCTACAGTATATATATAATATAATATAATTCTTTATATATTCTAATCTATACTACTGACATTTCTGATATTCATGACATTCATGACTATTCATATTACAACTCTGCCTCTTTAATTCAGCTGTCGGCTTGAAGCCTCAAATTGTAAACAAAGTAGCATAGTTGGCTAGCTTAGTCTACTGGTTGTTCTGTTCAGTTTCCCCACATGTGTTTAAGTTGCAAGGTAGGCTAATACTTTTTCTCCTTGGGACAGGCCCTTTTGAGTCTTAGAGTTGGAAAACATTGAGATGATCAGTCAACTTGAATGCAAGAGTTTGAATCAAATTTGTGCAGTAGCCTCGCTATGATGCTAACCGAAATTATATTATAGGCTAATGTCGCTAGTTGTCTTCTATGCGTCATTGCTTTCACGATTGTGCATGTCAAGGGGCGTGTGTCCATTGAGCGCGCACGAGAGAGGGAGAGGGAGAGAGAGCGGGCCAAGGGGGTTACTTCTATACAGTTTGGCAAAGTAACACAACATTTCAGGAAAACCAGAAAAAGTCCGACGTCATGCAGGCTGAGGGAATCGTTAAGGGAATCGATAACAAAAAAGACGTACGATGTCGATGGAATTGATAAGTTAAACCCGGTTCCAAGACGGAACCGGTTATCGATGCCCAACCCTACTAACAATCATATTCTACTAAACTGTAAGGAATGCCATTTTTACATAATGCACAGCTAGATATCTCAATGTGTTTTACATTTTTTAAATAGTTATTTGCGAAGATATACTTGAATTTGTAAACGTCTTTCCCCGCAGCAATCTTGCTTCAAACTTTTTTGAGAGTCGGTTACGAAGGTGTTCGCAAGGCATCCTGGGAAATGTAATCTTTCCCTTCAACCGAAGTCTGCTTCTGATCGCACTCCGTGTGAAGGGATTGTTTGAAGGGTCGAACAACATTTCAACTTCGTTCTAAAACAATTGGGACACCTTAACCCTTCACGGGAACGCGCAAATCAAGTGCAAGGGTGAAGTGTGAGGGTGAAGTGGTAGTATTGGGACGGAGCCTAAATGTCCCAAAACTTGTGCAGTTAGTGCCTCCTCTTATTTCTCTCCTGGGGTATCTTTGAATGATGCCAGCACTCTTATGGTTCACTTTAGAAGCTTGTCTGCTCTCAAGAGTGTGAGAGAATGGGCCTGGAGTTGCTGAGACAGGTTTCCAAGTTCAGACAGTGCATCAAACATGAGTCCTAGGTCACACAGGAATTCCTTGCTTTGCATTCGACGTGCCAGGCCTCTATACATTTGTCTCTCTCTTTGCTGCTTCTTGTTTGGTCTCCTGCAGCATTTGTCAGAATGTCTGTTTAGTGCCTCATATGATGTCCACACAGCCTTTACAGAACGGAAACTGCTGGCCACCCATCTCGTATTTAAAACTGCCGATTTTCAGCACTTGCGAGTCCACTTCTTTTGCTGATTCTAGAAGCTCCTGTGAATTTTTGTTGGACTGATTGTGGATTTTCTCTAGAAACACTTTGAAGTGATTGACTGCCTGAACCTCATCCACAGCATCAGATACAGCCAGTTCCAAACAGTGGTTCATGCAATGCCACGTGAAGAGGTTAGGGTACCTTGCGGTCAGCCTGGTTGCCACACCAGAGTTCTTGCCTAACATGACACTGGCTCCATCAGAACAAATGAGACTCAGTTCTTTTGAAGCCACTCTTGAGTGAAGCCTGCTGTGTCCAAACAGTTCAGCAGAGCTTCTTCTATATCCACTGATCTTTGGCTCTCCAGGTCAACCAGCTCCAGGAACAAAAATTCAGGAGTAGCTCCATCCACTGAGGCTTTCAAGTTGACAATCTTTGCAGATTTGTGGCTGAGAGAGCTTCGTCAATGAAAACAGACAACTTGCTTGAAGACATCACAATACTCTGGACTATCTTTATCTCTTTTTCTATGTGTTCTACAATTTTTGTGGAACTGCACCTCAAGTGCCAGCAGGGCCATGTGGAGTACTTGGACCCTGATGCTTTCCACCACGACAGTGGATCGCTGTCGGTGGGTAGCGGGGTCTCACTCTCATAGATTAAGCATCTCTTGTTGTAACACATTTCCAATGTCCAAGGTAGGCCTACCCGATGCGTCTGTGGACTCTGTGCCTTGATAAACCTCCCCAAAAAGATCGCCCATAGCACTGAGAGCGCTTTTTTCCTGGCATTGTGTCCCCTTCGCCATGGCTGTTCCCTCCTTGTCTCCCTCATAGCCTTACCCCACAATCACCATCAGCTCCGATTTTACTTTCTCATGTACCTCCTACTGTTGGTCTGGTTCCAAATGAATTAGCCGATGGAAACGCGGGTTGAGGTAGCTAGCGGTATTAAGCAGCATGAATGCGTCTTTGTTGTGACTGTATCGCTTCTCGAGATCCGTTGAGATCTTAGTTTTCATGTCATTGAGTGCTGCCGAATTGCCGATGGATGGGTTGAGATGACAAAAGTACATACTTTAGAGGGAGCATGGCTGATGCTGTTGGGAATCGCTCGGTTGATAACGCCTCAGTAGCTGTTTTGAAAGGCTTAAAGGAATACGCCACCCCCAAGGTGAAATTGGGTCACTCTGGGTGGTGGAGAAGGGGGACGAATGGGTTGGTAGGTGCGCCTGGTGTTCATTGCCTCAAGCAATTGAAGAATTCTCTCATCAAATTCTCCACTCTCTCTGGGCCTCTTTCTCCTACTTTCCACTGCCCTACACTCAGCCTGGCTTTCAGGACTTTCAGGACTTTCCTGCGGGGCTGGGGCTGGAGCTGGATTTTCTATGGCCTGTTCTTCATCCTCAACCTCTCCTTCGCCTCTGACCTCCTCGCCTTCACCTTGATCTCCTAGCTCACCTTGATCTCCTTGCTCACTCTCCAGGTTGGAGGATGTGGGGCGCTCCTCCATGAAAGGATCCAGGAATCCTAACACTGCTGCATAACACCATACTTTAAAGCTACTTCCTCCTGCTGCCCCACTCTTCTTTCTATTCCTGTTGAACGAGTCAGGGCTACTCTCAATAGGATAGGGGACTGGGACACTTTGGAGAGAGGCAGGGAACAGGCAAACCACGGTCAGATGGATGGAGAGTTGGGTTGGAAGGAGGAGGACACAGACAGGATTCAGCTAAGATCACTACGGATGGTGTATTTTATTAAAGTTGCTGGGACAAGTTGTTGTCTCTTCTCTTTGGCTGTATCGAGGTGTGTGCGGGGGTGGTTGTGTGCTGTAACAAACAAAGGGAGACAATCAGCACACACCAACCAACAATGGTCATACAATCATAATTCCTATCTCCATTAACATCGAAATAGTCAAATAGTAAATCCACTGCTTAAACACAATCAGGCATGGCAATACACCAGTCAACTCAACTATAGCATACTCACAACATGGATCACACAATTCGTCATAACCAGTGTTGGGAAGGTTACTTTAGAAATGTAATGTGTTACAGTTACAAGTTACTCTGTTTAAAATGTAATAGTAGTGTAACTATTTGAATTACTTTTTCTGAGTAACGTAACTAATTACTTTTGATTACTTTTTGATTACTTTTCCGATTTTTGAATGATATAGTCCCCAAATCCATGCAAAGATTTCGGCCTTGGTTCTGTACAAGCGCACAAGGCTGCAAGGGCATTCAATACATGAATTAGCATCACATTTTTTGTTAGGACAATATAATGATAATCATAATACGTTTACAGGCAGGCATGTAGGCCTTCGTTGATGGCACTGTAGATGTGATGTGATCAGAAGGTCCCGTATCAAACTATGGCTGTGGAGGGATATAGTTCTTTTTACATACAATATTCTTTGCTATAAGCAAATATATTCTTTGCTATACAATAAGTTTTGCTGACAATATTGAGATGTAATTCAAATTGTAATTTTGAAAAAATTCAAAAGTACCTGTAATTGAATTACATTTTTTCTACAGTAACTGTAATATATTACTGTTACATTTATTTTGTAATTAAATTATGTAACTCAATTACATGTAATGCGTTACTCCCCAACACTGGTCATAACCATTGATCATAATTCATAGAAATACAACATATACACAATCACTAACAATTCCCAGTGGTATAGTACACATGCACGGTGCTGCAGCTCAGGAAGCAAACTATATTCGCGGCCTCCTCAACCACATGCTGGCCACATGGCCCGCAGTGGCAACAGGTGTGCTCCTGCCACAGGTGAGCCAATCCCAGCTGCTGGTAATCAGGGAGCCAATCATAGACCTCTGAAGTTCGCCTACAAAAAAGCCACCATCTTTGCCCAAATAAGGAGATCCGGTATCTTGAGATTTTTTCTATGGGAAAATAACATGGGGATTTTCAATAATCGCACCTGTTAAACTCTCGCGGGGATGATGACATTTGAAATGCAGACGTTTTTCACTACACAGTTTTGTCCACTGCCGTCTAGTGGATACTGTTATCTTCGGCAGGTGAAGACGGCACACTTTGATCTTTGCTACCCCAAAGCTAACTTACAAAGCAACTTGCCATAGGCAGTTAGCTTCAATTAACTCCCGGATCTCCTTATATGGGCAAAGATGGCGGCTTTGGATCCTTTTTGTAGGCGAACTTCAGAGGTCTATGGGAATGGTGCAGTGCAAACGAGTGAGGCTTTTGTACACCTGTCCTTCTGCTTCTCTTTTCTATATCGATCCCTCAAACTCTTCAACCTTTTCTTGCACTTGTCAACTATATAATACACAACAAAAGAACAAATATTAAGGTTTTGCTTCTGACGTTTTGGGTCACGTGATTCTATGTTCCATCGCCGACTGGTAGTCAACTGGTAGGCAAGCTGGCGAGTCAACGCACTGAACCTTCGTTGGCTAACCTAACTTTTTCATACATTAATTTGATTAACAGGCTAGATATGGCGATACGCCTAAGCACACTGCCGCCTCATGGAACAGGCACAACAAGTCGGCATATTTTCACCTCGTTTTTATACACATGTCAGGTGAACATGTCCTCCCCATAGCCTACATGTTCAGCCTTGGATTTTAAAAGCTACTTTTCCACCAGGCAGGGTACAGTAGGGTACAGGTTTCTTTTAGGTCTATGGGTACAGTTCGGTTCAGTAGGCTACGTTACGTTTTGGTACGGTTCAGTCCGGTTTGTGTACCCACTGCAAAAGGCACTACTGTATATGATTGCTGGCTGTGCTCCATAGGGCAGCATTATCATATAATTTAAATAAACTTGTCATAATAATAAATACGGTGGACACATAAAGCTGCTTGTTTATGTTGCTTATGCTACTTGTTGCTGTCTTCGTTTGGTGAACAGTATAGCCTCGCTCGCCTAATCAACCTATCTTGTTAAGGTAACTGTTAATCAGACTCGCTAGACTTTTACAACTGTGTCTTACTGGAGTACTGTAGGTAGGTAGTAATCAACATTGCAGAGCTTGAAGACGTGCTTTATAGCCAACTGTAAGCTAGATAGTTTACTAGAACCGTTTGCAAGTATCCATCTGCTGATGCAAAGGCTAGCAAAGTAGCTTAAAGTTAAAGTGACAAACGTGGCCACTGGCTATCACGGAATGCTAATTGATGCTGATATAATACTCCAACAACAACTTGGATTTGAAACACGCAACTTATAACTTGGATTCATGTGACCCAGTTGTGGTTTATGTTAGCCTACAATTACAAGTCATGTTTTGGTTCACTGTAGTGAATAGTTTTAATGCACGTCATGGATGTGAGCACCAGGTAGGCTAGTTCTGTCATTTATTTGGCCATGTTGTGTTATGTGCTACGTTTTGAAAAGACAGAAACTATGGTGCTTATAATTATGTGACCAGTTTGAATGTAATTACACGTTCATAAATAGTAAAAAATTTATGTTTGTGTTGGAGTGTCAAGATAAGATATTGTGGAAGGGTAAGTAGCTAGCCAGTAAAGTAACGTAGCTAGCACAGGCTACCAGATGCATGACAACACGAGGACTCAACACTAAACCGCTAGTTAATCAAATAAGATTCACCAACCTGACATAAGATTAGCCGGACACTGACACGTTTCTGTCCATCATAATTTCAGTTCAATCAGTTGTAGACTACAAGCTACTTGTCTCGGATATGGCACACTTTGTTTGCAGTCTTTGCTGGCAATTTTCTTTCTGAACGATTAGGACAACCATAATGTAATGTAGCCTAATTGTAGGCTACTATTTTAAGACGGGAACATACCATTTTTTTTTATCAAATAAATAATTATGAATTTACAAATTATACCAACCCAGAAACTGACTTTCTAATATGGTTTACATGTACGTTCTCCTGCATTTTCCTAACCACTTCGTCAGGTGGCAACACCTATATATAATAATAATAATCTTTATTTATAGAGCGCTTTTCTAAACATAGTTTCAAAGTGCTTTACATATGAAATAATAAACAGAACAAAAAATAACACAAAAATGAAGTGACTAAAAACAATACAAATAATACCATAACAACATTGGCAAGAATAAAGAAAAAAGAAAACGTTTTTTTTTTTTTTTTTTTTTGAATGAACAACAGAAAAAACTGCAATAATCAAAACACTACACAAGGCAAAACAAAACAAAACCAAACCAAGACATAAACAAAAATTAAACTTAAATAAACTCCTTAAAAGCTTTACGGTACAGGTGAGTTTTAAGGAGGGACTTAAAAGATGGAACAGTATCAGCTAACCTTATTTGCTCAGGCAGTGCATTCCAAAGCTTTGGGGCTAACACAGAAAAAGATCTGTCCCCTTTAGTTGCAAGCCGTGACTCAGGAATGGTCAATAAACCTTTGCCAGCAGATCTTAATGCTCGTGTAGGGCTATAGGGCACTAGCATATCAGAAATGTAACCAGGGGAAAGGCCATGAAGAGCTTTAAATGTAACAAGCAACAATTTAAAATCAATTCTCCAGCATATTGGGAGCCAGTGAAGTGATGCTAGAACAGGAGTGATGTGTTCATACCGACTAGTTTTATTTAGGAGCCTGGCAGCAGAGTTTTGGACTATTTGAAGCCTGTGTAAGGACTTTTGAGTGAGGCAAGTGAAAAGACTGTTACAATAATCCAGGCGTGAGGAGATAAAAGCATGTATGATGGTTTCTGCGTCTCTGAAAGATAAGATATGTCTTATTTTGGAGATATTCCTAAGTTGGTAAAAACAAGATTGCACAAGTTTTCTAACATGATGTTCAAAATTTAGATTGCCATCAAACCAGATGCCAAGATTTTTTGCAACAGGCTTGACTCTATCCTGTAGAGGACCTAAAAATGGCAAAATTTGATTCGCCATGTGCTGGGACCCAATGACTAGGATCTCTGTTTTGTTAGAATTTAGCTGGAGAAAGTTATTTGACATCCAGTTTTTGACATCACTAAGGCAGTCATTCAGTGAGCTAAGCCTACTAGGATCTGAGGGTCTAAGTGGAAGGTAAATCTGTGTATCATCTGCATAGAAGTGGAAAGATACACCATGTTTCAGGAAAATTTGACCAAGGGGGAGCATGTATAAGCTAAATAAAATAGGTCCCAAGACTGACCCCTGCGGTACACCATATTTAACACAAGAATAATAAGATTCATAGTTGTTCACAGAGACACAGAACCTTCTATTTGACAAATAGGATGTGAACCATTGTAAAGCAGTACCAGATAATCCCACCCAATGCCTCAGCCTGTCTAACAGTATGCAATGATCAATTGTGTCAAAGGCCGCACTAAGGTCCAGAAGTATTAGAACAGAGCCCAAGCCATCATCAGCTATTCTTAAAAGGTCATTGGTAACTTTCAGTAGTGCAGTCTCAGTGCTATGATGTTTTCGGAAGCCAGATTGAAACCTCTCAAAAATGTTGTTGTTATGAAGAGCAGACAGAAGTTGATTAGACACTATTTTTTCAAGGATTTTTGATATGAAAGGTAATTTGGATATAGGTCTGTAGTTTTGAGGGAGAGAGGGATCAAGCCCAGACTTTTTTAACAAGGGGTTCACACAGGCAGTTTTAAAATAATCAGGAACACTACCATTACACAGGGAACTGTTAAAGATGGAAAGCAGGCAAGGCCCAACAGATTCCATTACCTCCAATAGGAACTTAGTTGGAATAATATCAAGAGGGCTGGAAGACACTTTCATGTGAGACACAGTTTCTAAAAGCTCAGTTAAAGTGATGGGATTGAACTTGTTTAAAAGATCTTGTTGAGAATGGTGAACCTCTAAGTAACTTGGATCAGGAGTAATAGAAGCTCTAATAGTCTCTACCTTCTCAGTAAAATAGGACAAAAATGTTTCACAATCAGCATCACTTTCAACTGGGGCACAAGGCGGGTTTGGGTTTACCAGATAATCTACTGTATTGAATAATAATCTAGGGTTGTTCTTATTGGCAGAAATAAGTTCTGAAAAATACTGTGATCTTGCGTTCTTAACCATGTTGTTATATTGGGATAATACATCTTTCATAATATCATAGTGTAATTGGAGACCAGACTTTTTCCACCTACGCTCTGCTTTCCTGCACTCTTGTTTACAGCTACGGATATTGTTGTTAATCCAAGGCTGTTTTTTCTCTGAGGACTTGGTTTTAACCTTAAGAGGTGCTATAGTATTCATGGAAGATCGACAGATAGAATTAAAATGCTCAGTCAGATCATTAGTACAGTGATGTTCAGATAAGGTTGGACAATCATTATCAAATAAAGCACAGAATTTTGAGGCGCTCAACTCATTAAGGATGCGTGTGTGGGAGGAGCGGGGTGCAATATTGTCAATGATGGGTGGTTCACAGCTGAAAACTACACATTTATGATCAGAAATAGTCATATCTAAGCAATTGACAGAGGATATTTCCACACCCAGGGTAAAAACAAGGTCCAGTGTATGGCCTCGGTTATGCGTTGGCCCACACACATACTGAATGAAATTAAAAGAGGTAACACTGTTAACAAATTCAGTAGCATAAACATTAGTTGTGTCATCAACATGGAAATTAAAATCACCACAGAGAATAATTCTGTCATATTTCAGAATGAGATGGGAGAGAAAGTTAGAGAACTCTGCCAAAAAGTGGCCAGTTGGTTTTGGTGGGCGATAAATTGTAACAAAAACAATAGGACAGGGACCACCTAGCCTGGCACGCCCTCCCAGTGACGCAACGCCTTCAGGCTTTTGCTGCTGGTCTGGTCAACTGCTCATTGAGAAGGATTTCTGAGTTCCCGAAATCTGCGGAACTGCCCCCTTTGGTCGAGAACCAATCAACTTTGAGCAGCTCCAACAGCTCTGGGTAGAGGCGTGTTCAAGGCAGCGGAAAGAGTGTTGTTATTGGTTTAAACTCGGCAATCCGCTTTCTGACATCTACCAGTAGCAAACCGAGGCACTTAAAGGAGGCGGGTCAACCAGCGCTGGCAAGAAACCGTGTTAGCACAGGCTGTTGGTCAGACTAAAGTCTCGCAGAGCCTTTGAAAGTCGATGGTAATCAGGCTAGGGACCACCAAGCTTAAAAGTGAGAGCTTCGAAAGAACTAAAATCCTCACAAGGTACCTGATAACATTTCAAATTATTCCTGTAAACGCAAACTAAGCCACCACCACGGCCACTGGCCCTTGGTTTGTTGAAGCAATCGTACTGCGGAGGACACAGTTCAATGAGCTTACTATAATCATTAATTTGCAACCAGGATTCAGTAATAAACATTAGATCCAGGTCAGTAGATGAAATAAAATCATTAAGAATAAACGTCTTGTTAGACAGAGATCTCACGTTGAGGAGAGCCATATGAAGAGGTCTTTTTTCTGGAGGAATGACAGAGTTCAAACGTGACACCGCTGAAGCAGACGAACTTTTGGAGACTGGAGCCACAGTCGGGATGTTGATCAGATGTTCACGAATCACTTTCCTTCTGGGCGTAGAGATGATTGCGGGAGCGGGCTGCTCTGGAAAGCCGCGGTGAATTGGCAGATGATCCCGTGGAGATGATGTTATTGTAGGAATGCTTTCCTCCGTCGCTCGTTGGATGGTGAGAGAGCGACGTGCGCCCCTGTGCCGGTATCGTTTCCGCCGGAGGATCCCCGCTGCTCGGCAAAGCTGGAGCACATCTTCGTCGATGGTGTCGGTGGAGGTGAAACGCCGAAGTTCAAGGGCAGTATATTGAAAGCCCCCCATGGCCGAAACACAAACTCGGACACACAGGATTGACGCATCAGTCAGTCCAGAGTGGAGTTGTAACAGTGTTGCAATCACCAGTTCTAGCTAGCACAAAGCCTCGATCTCCAAGCTGGACAGTCAACCGACTAAGCCAGCAGCTGGACAGTCAACCGACTAGGAGACCAGCGTAGACAGGATCGGAAGGGAGAGAGACACTAGCAGGCTTCCACCCACCAAGAAGTAGGCTCTTCGACAGCAATGAAGTAGGTACCTAATAGCCTACCGTAGGCTACCACAAACGGAAACGATTAAACAAACAAACAAATGGTACGCAAGTAGTTGCCATCTCTTAATCTGTGTTTCGAACATAAAAAATACATTTCGGAGATATTTGTAAGCATAGTAACTACAGTAGGCCTATGTGTAACATACTGTAACCCCGCTGATAGTACGGTTCTGCCTACCACTCTGCCTACCACTCCAGTTGTAAACAAACGGTCACATGACATTAAGGCATTATGACGTTCGTGGATGCAAAACCTTAATAATGAGAATACAAGTCAATACTATGAACACCAATCAATGGTATACAATTATTTCACATAGAATTTGCATCATAAAGTAGGGGCGTCACGATATCAAAATTTCACAACACGATTATCATGTAAAAAAATATCACGATAACAATATTATCACGACATAAAATACCATGGCATTTTGTTGCCTTGTAGACCAGTATTGCCCATGTACGTTTTTTGACAATGACATGACAAAGTTGCACAACTGTATGACAAAATCTAGGGCCCCTGGTTAACTATCCAGCCTTCTGTATAATTAAATCAAAGCAGCAACTTTGTCATGTTCTATAGAGTCAATACTAATCAATACTAATTATGAAAATGTAAAAATACCACACCCTTTTTTCTGAAGCCACCCATAACTTAATTCCCTGATAGCACGTATTTAGGACTAACAAAACTCCCAAGTATGATGATGTTCCTGTTGAAATTGTTTCAACTGCATCTGTTCATGTCTGTTCACACACACACACACACACACACACACACACACACACACACACACACACGATCTGGCATGCATCTCTCAAGTCGAATGGAGGAAATTGGCAGCATCTTTCACGACGAACATATACTGTAGTTTGCCAAAACCGCTAAACAAGACACAACGATTTTGGTGATAAGGCACATTATTTACTCATTATGTTATTTTCGGCAAGTTTGTGCCGAAAATGGAAGAATTGCGGAAGAATAGGCCATCCCATCCAAAGCAATCCATGAAAGCTAGCATAGTCGGACCACCCAACTACCTGCTTGTCACTTTTACTTATAACCGTAGGCTACATGCATGGAGAAGATCGTGCATTTTGTAACATTGTAACAATGGATGGTCAGATATGCGATAGGGCAGTGAGGGTGATTCATTGTAACCATCGACTAGCAGGCCTAGCTCCGCAAAATAAGTTTCTAGCAACTTATGTATCGTATGCATGTTCATGCTGATTCAGAGATAGGCATAGACTACCATAGGCTGCTGGGCGTCAAGCTATATGACAGCATTTAATCATGTGGTGAATCAATAACTAACGTCAGTTTAACATGTCAGAACTTTTGATCGGCGTTTCAAGTGCATGCCGCGAATAAATAAACTTGACTGACTGAGAAAGAGAAGTAAATATGATTTGACATTTAAGCTGATTGTTGACAAATTTGCCAAACACAATTCGGGAGAAGCAGCGGACAGGAGCGCCACTGTGGCCACAGGGGCAGCCGTGGTGTACTGGTTAGGGCTTCGGGCTTGTAACCGGAGGGTTGCCGGTTCGATCCCCAACCAGTCCACCACGGCTGAAGTGCCCTTGAGCAAGGCACCTAACCCCTCACTGCTCCCCGAGCGCCGCTGGTTGGGCAGGCAGCTCACTGCTCTGGGTTGTGTGATTCACCTCACTGTGTGTTCACTGTGTGCTGTGTGTTCACTAATTCGGTTAAATTGGGTTAAATGCAGAGAAACAAATTTCCCTCACGGGATCAGAAAAGTATATATTTAGTGTGCTTGCTGCAAGCAAAGCACACTATTGTTATCCGTGCGTTTCATATTTATCTTAAGTCCAACTTTTGTCTCCCTATCTTGTCCTAGGGATTTGGAGCTAGAGACGCCGTTCCACCTCTCACGCGTGCGTCCTGATGCGAGGATGGTGGCTTGTATACAGCTTTTTGATACGCCTTGTCGTTCTCCCGTTATTCCAGTTTTTCCGGTCGATTTTTTCCCATAGGAATGAATGGAAAAGTGATTTTTGAGCGCTGATGCCCACACATTTTTCCACCTGTAGCCCAAACCGTAAGACATAAGGTCATGAAATTTGGTACGCTGATAGAGGAGACTACCTTGATTGACACCACCAGGTTTCATGCTCGCCACTCTCACGCCCTAGCGCCACCAACTGGTCAAAGTTGGAAAACGCGTTAATGCCCGTAACGTTTGATCCGTATGGCCGATTTTGATAAAACTTATACCATTTGAATCCTTTGACTTTGCCGATTCCAACGCACCATATGACGTCATTTTCCGCCATGATGGATTTTCCGCCATTTTGAATTTTGTCCAAAGTCAAAGTAAACCAACTCTGGCCACATAGTTTATCTGATCGTCATGAAACTTGGCACGCGTGATCTACAGACCAAGGCGGATCAACCGCCTCGATTTCGCCTTCATACGTCCAAGCGTTCGCCTGTGACAACCAATTAAATTCAGCGAGCGAAGCCGCCAAACAGGAAGTGGGCCTATCTTGGAAAAGCTGTGACGTATGAAAGCCATATTTGGTGGGATGACTTGAGACCCCATCCAAAGCATCCTCAATAAATTTGGTGTTATTTGGTCTGTCGATGGCTCTATAATTAGCAAAAACGTGCGTGTTGGCGAATGTATACTATTAATCGGAATAGCTCATCTTAAATTGCTTAGGTAATGCCAAAAGGACATTTCAGAGTGATTTAAGATACAATATTGATATTTTTTAAAAAAAAATCAAAGTATGGCAATTCTTGTAAAAGGAACTGAGACTGTCCACATTGTGATGTAGTTTTTGCTCCATGGATTTGCACAGACACACTACATCACGACATTATATCATTGATGGTTCCTGAGCTGAACGATTGACATTTTCCGCTACTGTGCATTGCACAAGGATATCCTGAATTGTCGGCAACGATGTCTCATCCTGAGACTAAGTAGATCTTAACAATGCCATGACCTCGAGAGGCAAGTATGGGCTTACTTGTTGTTGGCAATGAGGAAGGTCCAGAAGCTATATATACTCGTACTCACACGTGTTTTCATTGTGACGGTGTTTTGTTTTTGACGATTTATAAGATGAACTACTATTTAGTTCCGTAATGAACTACTATTGAGGTGATTGTAATGATTATGGGACATTGTTTGATATATTTGTAATGTTTTGAGAGGAATTCGATTTTGTTTCTCGTTATTTACCATATTGTCCTCGAGCATTCTGGGTAAATCCCTCCCAAAGAGTCATAGCACTAGGCCTGTAGGGAACCGCAGATGACGAATCGACTTCAAAATATCGCCGACGTCATATTTAGTCGTCGCCACGAACACGTGGTCATAAAACAAAACAAAATAGTTCGCACTTCCTCAAACCAAAAAGACACACACAGCTGTCTTGCCGCTATGAAGCGTAAGGAATGCTTGAAGCTCCGTCAAAAAACGTAGCAAAAGAAATCTTGGTGTGAGCATACACTAACTTGTCAGCGTCTTAAAAAATATAACAAATATAAAAAATATATATCAATGGCCTTTGACCTACAGCCATTATAGTCAGTAATTAGACTGTTAAATAGGGAGACGAGAATGTGCTGCCTGGATCATTGATTGGAACATTTAGGCTACTTAAAATACGCACGTACTGTATGGGCAATTCCATGCAAAACTGTCAAGTCCATAACCCCACCGGAATCAAACTATGATGTGGATGATGATTTCTTCAAAGTTTACCATTCGCTCTTCTTTTTTGTACAACATATTCAATGACATTGTTAACATAACCATTTGCATTATATAAATACCATTGCATATTATGGACATGGCAGTTTACATGGAATTGGCCATATATTGTTTGTGTGTATGCATGTATTACCTTTGCCTCTTATTCACAAGCTGCATGTTGCTGAGTTAACCCACAACACCACAACAGCACCGGAAACCAACACCTTCACAGATAAGTAGCATACCATACTAACACCAAATTGAAGCTTGTTTTATGCTATGCATCTCTGCTAAATCTGTCTTTCTACAGATTTTCTTTAAAAAACTTTTCACCATTAATTTTGTTCCCATTAATGATTAATTTCAAGATATGTACTCAGCTTGACTTGTTTTCAATGTATCAATATATACATGCCTTAAAGAGCACTATGAACATTTGTAGCATCTCAGTTTTGGCTCACATTGTACACCTTCAGTAGGCATGCAAAAGCAAAAGTGTACAACTAAAGTTAATTGAGATATTTCAATATGACCATAGCATTTTATAAGATATTGGTGTTTCCCTAGAACATCAACAGAAGTAATATCATGCTGAAAGTCATACTGCGTCTTAAAACATACCACTTTACTGCTTCCCATAGTTAGGTAAGGTGCAGTGTGGAACTTCAACCACCTTAGGGTCTTATTGGAACGGACCTCCTCTGCTGTGGGCTTGTGTGTCTGCCCGCTTGCGCCTACCGCATCCGACATATCCACTTCTAAGATTTTAACATAAAAAACACAAGTCGTCTTAACTATTAGAAGGTAGGTATGTAATCAAAGCAAGTGTAAACTAAACCAGTTTTACCCAAACTTTTTTCCTTGAAGGCCCCCATCCCCCCCAAGCCCGACCTGAAGATTACTTAACTATAAATGTTTCAAAGATGCACCGAATACATCAATTGTTATGTTTTGATATAGAGTGACCTTAAAGTATTTTCAATGAAATAGACTAGGCCTACTTACGATCCATAGCAAAGGCAGCGGCAGCTGCCTCAGCCTCCTTCATAGCCTCCACATCTCTTGTGAGCTTTTGTATAGTGGAATTTTTTATTTGAAGCTCATTTCTAAGCAGGCTGACATTTTGGGTCAGCCCACTTATTTTTTTTTTCTGTGTTTGTAAACTTGTCATTACTGCGGATCCGATTGCGGTTATGTCTGCCGCGATCTGCTGCCTATCAACGGCCGGGTCTTGGCAACGATACTGTTAAAAGGCAGAGGCAACCTAAAGTTAGATTATATAAATCTATTTGTAATACAATATTGATACATGATAAAATATAACTTACCACCAGCAATTCCAGCTGGTCTCTCAATTTGTCCAGCTGGACATCACCTATTTTGGGGAGCTTTGTTGGTGACTGCATTGCCATGATCTGAAATTGGAATTTAAATATCACCTTCCTAAAAATTAGCCCAATAAAATCTGCTAAAAAAGGCCATTGTATGTCAATTAAATGTAACATAACAGATATAAATAAATGACACATGCAAATATTTGAACATGTTTTTGTAACGTAAGCGATTTAAAATGTTAAACTCGGTCAACAAACAAACATCATTTTTTACGAGTCATGATCTCCTCACTTCTACCTAGTTCTTCCTATCTATTGCATAGGCTACGTCTTACAGACTTTTCACTTACAGCAAACAACATTTAAAGGGATATTCCGCCATTTTTGGAAATACGCTCATTTTCCACCTTCCCTCGAGCAAAACAATCGATATTTACCTTGTTCCCGTTCATCCAGCCATTCTGTGAGTCTGGCGATACAACTTTTAGCTTCAGCCTAGCATAGATCATTGAATCGGATTAGACCATTAGCTTCTCGCCTGCTAGCTTCATGTTTAAAAGTGACTAAGATTTCTGGTAATTTTCCCATTTAAAACGTGTCTCCTCTCAAGTTAGAAAGTGCAATAAGACCAACTGAAAATGAAACCTGCCGTTTTTCTAGGCTGATTTGACATGGAACTACACTCTCATCTGGCGTAATAATCAAGGCAACTTGCAGCTACTGGCACTACTACTGCTTGTTGTCTATGGGGACTATTTTCAGATGCTGCGTAAGATATCACTGCGCCTATGGTACGTTTGCAAGTTGCCTTGATTATTATTATTGGAGGAGGTGGGTCTCAAGGTGTCGCTGGACAAGTGCCACTTCTGTCAGCCTAGAGTTAAATATGTGGGTCATATTGTGTCGGCTGATGGGATTTCCACTGACCCATCTAAGGTGGAGGCTGTCACCAAGTGGCCACAGCCTACTGATTTGAAGTCGTTGAGGTCGTTCCTTGGCTTCTGCGGCTATTACCGCAGATTCGTAGCCAATTATTCCTCCATTGTGAAGCCATTGACCGAACTCACCAAAGGGTATCCTCCTGTAAGGAAGGGTAAAAAGCCTAGTGTAGTGAAAGACCAACAGTACTACAAAGAATCCGAACCGTTTGGCTCGCGATGGACAGATGCGTGTACTAGAGCGTTCCGTGAGATCATCAGGCGCCTTACAAATGCACCTGTATTGGCCTTTGCGGACCCGAACAAGCCCTATGTATTACACATTGACGCCAGCCTGAAAGGGTTGGGGGCTGTTTTGAATCAAGTGCACCCAGAGGGTCTTAGACCTGTTGCGTTTGCCAGCAGAGGTTTGAATGCTGCAGAACAGAGGTATCATATTCACCAGCTTGAGTTTTTAGCACTCAAGTGGGCAGTGGTGGATAAGTTCCACGATTATTTATATGGAGTGAGATTCACTGTGATGACGGATAACAATCCGCTCACTTACGTGTTGACTACCGGGAAGCTTAATGCTACGGGGCATAGATGGCTTGCTGCCCTAGCCACGTATGATTTTGAGATAAAGTACCGCCCTGGCAAAGTCAATATCGATGCCGATTTGCTTTCCCGTAACTGGATTGATGAGAATGCTGAGCCATGGAAGAGGTTGTCTCAGAATGATGTGAGGACAATTTGTGGTCGTGTGCATGCACAGGAGCTGCGTGATAGTGATGTGCGTGTGGCCGATAGACTAGGAGTGCCTGCAGAAGGTGTTCCTGAGCTGTATGCTTTTGCCACTCATCTCAACTTGGGTCAGCTAGAACAGTTCACTCGAGAGGATTTGCGAAAAGCGCAGTTCGAGGACAGTGTTCTCAGAGTAGTTAGAGAGGCCATGGACACTGGCCAGTGGCCATCTAACTTGAGTCAGTTTGATTCTGATGTCGCTTTGCTGAAGCGTGAGAGTCAGAAATTAAGAATTGAAGATGGACTGTTGTACAGAGTTACACACAAAACATCTGGAAAAGAAATACATCAATTGCTACTGCCCAAGCAGTTCAGGATGCAGGTGATTCATGCTTTGCATGATGATATGGGACACTTGGGGGTAGAGAGGACTGTAGACCTGGTGAGAGACAGGTTTTATTGGCCAAAAATGACTCAGACTGTAGAGAAGTACATAGGTAACTGTGGGAGGTGTGTAACGTGGAAAAGTCTATATGCCCGAGCTGCTCCGTTACATCAAATCACCTCTAGTGGTCCTATGGAGCTGGTATGTATCGACTTCTTGTCGTTAGAACCAGACTCAAGTGGAATTGGAAACATACTGGTAGTCACGGATCATTTTAGTCGCTATGCGCAAGCATACCCTACTAAAGATCAAAAAGCAGTGACCGTGGCTATAGTCTTGGTTGAGAGGTTTTTTGTTCACTATGGTCTGCCGGCCCGAATTCATTCGGACCAGGGCCGTGACTTTGAAAGCCGATTGATTAAGGAACTTTTGAGGACTTTGGGGATCCGTAAGTCCAGAACGACTCCCTACCATCCCCAAGGGGACCCACAACCTGAGCGTTTTAATAGAACGTTGCTTTCTATGTTGGGGACCTTGAGGGACACACATAAGAGACAGTGGAGCCGTCATGTCAGTCAGCTTGTACATGCGTACAATAGCACTAAGAATGATGCCACAGGGTTTTCACCCTATTACATCATGTTTGGCAGAGAGGCTAGATTGCCTATTGATGTGTGTTTTGGAACTGATGGACAAGACGCAGTCAGTCATTCCCGCTATGTGGAAGAACTGAAACGAGACTTGCAGAGCGCATATGAGCTTGCTGCTAAATCAGCAACACAGGTTCACTTGCGAAACAAAAGGAACTATGAGAGAGTCTTGCGCAACCAAGTGTTATCCAAGGGTGACCGAGTGCTCTTGAAGAACTTGGGGTTGAAAGGAAAGCATAAGTTACAGAGTCGTTGGAACTCTTTACCTTATGTGGTGGTGGAAAAGCTCCCTGATTTGCCTGTTTACAGGGTGAGGCCTGAGAGTGGTATGGGGAAGCTTAGGACCATTCATAGAGACAACATTTTGCCAATTGGTAGTCTAGTGAGGATATCTGAGCAGGAAGCTCAAATTCCTGTGAATAGACCTGTGACTAGGACTGAGAGGAGGTCAGTGCCACAGCAGTCACGTAGGCTGGAACCTCAAGAGAATGCAGGTTACTTAGATGAAGAGTCTAGTGAATCTTAGTGTGATGTGCGGCCAGTCATCAGATGGAGATTGGAGCGTGATGATTCTAGAGATCATGTCTCTGAGAGAACCCGTGAATGTGTGTTACCAGTAGTGTACACTGCTGATGAACATGAAAATGTGTCTGATCATGCTGGTGATGATGAGCCTGACATTGTTTCAGAGGTTGAGGATGTCATCACAGATGTCAGTGATGGTGAGATAATGGTTAATGATGCAGAGACACCTGTTGGACAAAAAGATAATGCTGTGTCTGAGAGAAATTCACCTGTGATTGCGAATGAGGATATTCGACCGCAGGAAAGTTCCCCTGTTAGAGAGAAGAGGTCCATTAAACCTGTTATCAGACTAAAGCCTACCTTACATTGCCAGACTTTGCAAAGATTTGGAAAAGATTTTTGAAAAACTACAGTCTCAGACCCTCTCACATCTAAAGACAATTCATTGAGGTTTTAGTCACAGTCTAGTCACAGGCCAGTCTCAGATTAGGATTTTGCAAAGACTGTGGGTCACTATTTACAAGACTGCTGCTAGATTCCTTCAAATTATTTCCATCGTGCAATAGGCTACACGTCATCATTCACAGGAAATCACATGATAGCCTACTCATATCAAAGTAATTTTTTCGCGTTTCTGCAGCATTGTTTGATGTGTGACATCACTAACAGATATAGAGCTGTTCTGTCACGTAGAACAACCGACTAATAAATTATAAGAAATGAAATAACAAATAATCATAAAGGCTACAGCTGTCGCCTATTTTGCCCCTTCCTGTTTCATGTTCGCGCAAGGTTACTATTGGTTTTTAATGTTCACGTCACTATTTGCATGAGCCACGACTGAAAAGACTTCCGATAATATCAAACATGTTTGATATTGTCGTAACGGCAAAACTAGAAAAAGACTGCCTCCGACGGACTTAAAACCGCTAAGATTGGCACCTTACACTAAACGATTTAGATGACGGGAGCGCGCTGCGATTTCAGTACAACTCCCAAGATTTCCGTCCGATGTTGGAAATTTAGTCGCCGACTGTTAAAACAGACCAAAATCGTGCAATGTAAGCCAGCCTTAAGTTATGATGAACCAGGAAGACCTAAAGACCAGCCTTTGACTATAGTTCATAGGGGTGTAGTCATTAAGATTGGTTAGAGTGAAATTCATTGTTCATGTGAATAAGGTTTCATGGGGACATGAAAACCATTTAAGTGGGGGAGGATGTAGCCCAATGGGATTTTGGGTCTAAGTTCATGTTTTTATTTTCTTTGATTTTCATTTAAAATGTAAATTCATAATGTTTAAAATGTGGATTTAAAAATGTTAGTAATGTTAAAATAATGTTTACTTGTCATAAGAATTAAGTTAGTTAAAATGTTTTCTTTAATGATAAGTTAATCAGCCACCGGGGTAAAGGTCAGGTGGAAACAGGAAGTGAAGTGCGTGATGGAGAACGAGAGGAGAAGAAGGAGAGACACGAGTGTGTGAAGCGGTTCTGCCATGCTGCTAGAGAGACTAAGTTTGTAGTACACCAACTTACGTTTATTATTGTGAATGTGCATAGACAAACGGACAGTTAGTCTTCAAGTTTACTTCACAGTAATGTTAGCAGTGTTTGAGAGTGCTTACAGCCGTGTTTTATGTTTAATAACTTTACCGCGAGTACCGCGAGTGGATTCATAGGAGCTAGTCAGCCCGACATAGCTCATTGCCTCGTTAGAGACTTTGTGAGAAGCTAACACAGCCACTCATCTACGCCGTCTCTACGAACTGTTGCCGACACGAGTATCAGCTGCGAGGAAGACGTCTGGTCATCTGTTCCGCCAGCCCATGCTGCAGTGGAGACAAGGACGACAGCCATCTTGCCATCGTGGTCTGAGTGAGTGCATGCATTTTCTTTTGGCGCTTACGCGCGAAGAAGCCATCTTGTTTTAAGGCTCCTACGCACACAAGCATCGTTTCAGGCCTGCACCGAGCTCCGGACTGATTGAGTATCATTTAACTTTATTTAGTTATTGCCGGCTATAGGATTATAGGATTGGGGTTATTTTGAGAGTGTTTCATACTGAAGTGTATTGAATGTGTCCTATGACTGTGATCTAAAGCCTAAAGCTATTCATTTATTTTTGCAAAGTAAAAAGACATATATTTTCATTACAATTCATGTTTGATGTTGATGCTTCTACATTGTAGATATTCTCATTTAGTTAAAAAGGGTATTTCATTAGTTCATAGAGCTCAAACATACATATCAAAACACAAACACAATTATTACTTTTCCTTTTAAAAGAACTCAGGGCGTCCCAAAGAGTGAGAAAGAGTGTATTTAATGAGACATGCCCACCACAGCGGCATTGGGGCGCTACATTTATATTCCGGCGATGTATAACATTGACGCAACGTGAAAGTTACTTTCAGCTGCTCATAGAATGTGACAGTGTAGCTATCAAGCCTGCTAACCACTGTGTGCTGGCTATCGATACATTATCAGCAGCTATAATAAGCCATTTTGATTACCAATGTCTTATCTGGGAGTTTGAAATAATTATAGCCTTCTTCCGAGCAGAGATTAGCTAAAATCGCTAACTACCAGCTACACAGTTGAGATAAAGGCAGGCAATCACAGCTAAACTGCAACCATTAATACAAAAATACGAAAATGAAGCTATCACTGCGGCAAACATGACAGACAAATCATAAACTTATGACGTACCCTGTGACGTAATTTTCCGCCATTTTGGATTTCATCAAAAACACTCAAAAGATTATATCGTTCACAAATGTTGTCCGATCGACACCAAACTTGACACAGAGCATCCTCAGACAATGCCATATACAGCTTGTGCTTTTTTTTCTTCGGAACTTTTACCGTTGGCCCGTAACAGCCAATTGAAATTCGCAGCGGAGCCGCCAAACAGGAAGTGGGCTCTTATTTCAGCAACCCTTGCACGCATCAAAGCCAAACTTTGTACATGAACTCAAGACCCCATCAGAAGGAGACTCGAGAAATTTGGTGACCTTTGACCTTTAGGGGGCGCTGCAATTAGCAAAAAGGGATTTTGGCCAATAGCTGTTGATGTGTTTGGAATTAAAGGAACACTTCACCGTTTTTTCATATTAAACTATGTTATTCCCTTAACTAAGACGAGTTGATACATACCTCTCACATTTCAATGCGTGCACTCACTGGCTCTGGCGCGCGGCGCAACTTTGATAGCACTTAGCTAGCCCAATGCATTCATTAGGATCCAAATAGAGATGAAGTTAGAAGCGACCAAACACCTCCATGTTTTCCCTATTAAAACAGTTATACGAGTAGTCACATGACCAAGTATGGTGAGACAAAATAAAACGTGGTGCATTTCTAAGCAGTTAAGAGGGATAACTATATTGACAGTCACTATAAAATAGCGGTTGGTGTTTAGCCTACTGAAGGTATTCGATCAATCAGCATACAAAATATACTACTCATAATCAAGAGATAACATTATGTTCAGATCTGATGTCCTTGAAGTATTTTACCATCCTGTCTGTTCTCATGCCCTAACTTCATCATCATCATCATCATCCCTATTATCTGTTTTTCTTTAAAGAAAGTTAATAGGCTATTATTACACTTACCTGTTGAAATGCAAATCCCCGCACAGTCTGAGATTCCAGCAAATCACCTCAGACTAGCAAGTTGACCGTGAATACAACAGTTTAACACATTATATAGGATGCATCCAATTAGCATTGAGAATTAAATATGTCCTATTTTGAGGTTTGATTTTTCTTTAAAAATCTGATTAAGCTACTTCTATATTTCTGTCACAACTTCCAGTTTCATTGAAACATGGTTTCCTAATATTTTGAGGTGCTGTGGGTGTGTTTATGCATGTATGTGTGTGTGTGTGTGTGTGGGGGGGGGGGGGGGGGGGGGGGGGGTTGCACTCGTACGTGAACATTTACTTCAGGCTGAAAAATCAACTTTGTCAGTCAAAATTAACAAATGGAATGCCTCAGACTATGGCAGTAATTTCCATAAGGTTAGCCACTTTCAATTAGTGCCCTAGGCCTCAATTTTACATGAGGGGCCAAATCTGTGGTCGTGAGGACTGCACAGTTATCTTTTCAAATCAGATGTCATGACACTTGGGTATATCATGTCCTTATTATGTTCAATTAAATATACTTTTTATTTCCTGGTAGGAAGGTAAGGCTCTGGGTCCATGTGTTATCGCTTTGGCTTGATCAGTTTACTTACAGGGAAATCAGAACACTGAGGCAATTTGGCAAACATTAGCATTTAAGTATAAACTGATGATAATCTTAGAAAAGAAAAAGTCTCTTTGATTAGACTTTGGCAATGATTCATAAATTGGAGTTCTGCATATCAGTGTTTTAAATTTTTTGATTCCTCAGTGGGACAAGTATAACTAGGAATGTGTGTGATGGAGCATAGCTTCAGTCTATAATCAACTTGAATTTTTGGCAACTTTAGTATCACTCTTAGGGGGTTCATCAACAAAAGACACATGGAAAAAAACAGTTGTGCCGTTGTTTCTTTGGCTTCATAGTAGATTTGACGTGTTGACTCTTCATTTTAGAAGCAATCTCTATTGCAGAGGTATGCATGGAGTGTAGCATGTGCCATTTGTGGCTTATTTCAATAATGGATGTTTGTGTTGAAGTCCAACCACCAACATTTACTGCAAACTGCTCGACTGACTCCCTGTTGGCCTTCTTTGTCCTAGTTGAAGGAGACCAAAGTGTTTCACTCAATCCGCAAAAAGAATAAAAAATCATATGACAAACTAAAAGCTGCCAGGTCCTATAGCTTAGTTTCACCTCTCCAAACACAGTTAGCCTCTGGCAGCCAGCGAGGCCAGATGGTTAACTGAAAATGTGAAAATGGAATTGTTTGTGGGTCACAGACCAGTTTGCATGAAGAATTAAGTAATCTCTGTTCTGCACTTGCAGTTCATGAGTCAGCACAGTAAACAATATGAACATGTTAGTTCATAATTGTGTTGTTATGGCACCAGTAATTTCTACACAATGTACTAGGCCAACATATTTATTACTAGGAAAATCAACCTTTATAAAGTCAAGACAGAAATATTGAGCGTCAAATGCTTGGGCATTACTGGCCAGAATCAGAAATAGGCTAGGGGTTGAACTCAATTGACCAAAAATTGGACCTGTATATTAAATGTCATAGATTTGAAGAAATAATTTGAAACAAAACTGCCATTTGAAGATGCTGATTTGAAAAAATGAGGGAGATAAGGATGAAGTTTTTTACTCAAATAATTTCATTGACTAAATGACAAATAAGCCAAGACAGCGATGTGTCCAAGTCAGTCATTAGTAATGCATGGGTGTTGTTTGGTTTGAAATGCGACTGAGCGCTGTGTGGTATGTTCAAAATCCAAAGTAAGAACGACCTCCAAACCAAGCTGCTCTTTTAACTGGAGAAGATGTAGGTCACCAGCCATTTTCTGACATACCTGCAGACCAACCAGCAGACAGACACAAAAAGAGCAGGAGGCCTAGCAGGCTGTAACAGTACAAGTATCTGTTGTGAATATCCCTTGTCCCTTGTCAAATAAGCTATACACCTTACATTTGAAATACTGCTTCCAACAGTGGCGAAATGGTGAGGAATCACTGAATAAGGCTTCATAGTCTGTAATTAAAGGCTTGCATTTAGCCCTCAGACCTTTGTCTTCATAGTTAATTCAAAATGTGAAAAGGACACAATGACCAACTATCCCACCCACACCACCTCCTGAAAAAAACTAAGAAAGTGAGATTTAAAGCTATAGAAGATGAGAGTTATTCACAACAACACTGATACAGTACATCTCTTATCAGCAATCCCAGTCCACCTGCATCTGAGGGCTGCAGCCTGATGTGTCTGCAGTGTGATGAAAATAGCAATAAATCACTTTCTTTTATGTGCCTCCCGAGTCCCTGGATCTCCAAAATATGCCCCGTTGCAAAAACTCTCGAAACAAGCCCACTGCCATGGGAACCAAATCAGTGCCAGGATCAACCAACATGTCCTGCTGTTGCTCACACTGGTCAGCTCGTGGCATTCCATCATTGATTAGTAGGATATGAACGGATATGAACTATGACAGAAACTGTTAATTGCTGTCAGGTGTTGAATTTGGAAGAATTTGGAGGTGATGAATGTGAACTACCTCTGGTAGTTCAGTTGTGGGTTTGTGACTGAAATTATATGTATGTGGATATTAATCATTTGACCGTGTAATAGTTATTCTGGTAGCCAGACTTTGTTGTGACCTATTTCATAAAAATCTTTGTAACGGCTGGATTCATCTCCAGGAAAACCTCAATCGTTTGGCCAGTTGTTTTCTTGTCAGTGTTGAGCAAGGCATTTTTGATTAATTAATTTCCTAGTGGAACGACACAGTAAGTCATGTAAACACAAAAAGGAGTATTTTTCTCTATTTATCTCTCTTTTAATGCATCCTTGTGGGTTGGTAATAATGCCCAAAGCACATATTATGTGTGGAGAGAACTCAAAGAAATGGGTTCTCTGGACAAAGTGTCTGCTGGACAGAAAGACAGAAGTGACCAGTGGAATGCACTGGATGAGTTGTATGTGTGAGCCTGAGCTTCAGTACCGGAGCCATCCTCTTCCTCTGTATGTCCACTGCCCCCCTCCCCTCGCTTGGAGTTTGGAGCCCTGCTGCAGTCTCTAAATCCACCTCCCCTCTTCTCGCTGGTGGGAGCCGACTTCCTGAAAACAATGGATTGGACTAATCTGCGGATTTAGCAGTGGATTTTATAAAGGCCGGTGTTCCTGGCCAAAGTTTCTCTGACCTCTTGTTAAAAACTTCTCATCTCTCCCTCCCCAGTGCTTTTTTTTTCTCAATGGACTCAGAGTGGATTACCGGAGGTGCTGTGTCTCCAATTAAAGTCTTCTCTCTCATACACCCCCTCCTCTCACAGATATCCCAGACCATTAGCCAGGCTGAAAAGGCCCATGTCGGCGTGTCACAAAGGTGCCGAGTGCTACAGTGCCAGGTCAAAAGTCAAAGGTCAATCCCAGAAGGCCAGGGGACAGGCCTAAGAAGCAGCTCCCCGTAAAAAAGTTGTAATCTCCCTGAGACTGCTGGAGAAACCACCCTGCCCTGTTGTCAACTCCTTGAATCATCCAAGACTATTTGAGGAAGTCTTTTTTGTTGTTGTAGTATTTTGTCTCTTTAGCTCTGTTTGGTAAGCTGGCTTTGCTGTTCAAAGCTGCACTTTTAGGGGATTAATTTAGTTTGAAATTTACTGCCGCCCCTCATCTCCCTTCACGCTCACCCCATGGGTCCTCACAGAGCGGTCCCCAGCCAGCCAATTTGAATGTCTAACTAGTTGATTCCCAAGTAACAATTAAAATTCCACCCTTTGGCTGGCGTTCCCGCAGGCTGTCATGATGTGAATAACACAGACTGGCACAGGCTGGGCGGCCCTGGCATGAGCTTTCGAGATGAGGGTATTATTTTAATGGAAAAGAGTTGCCTATTCATTATTTGCATGCAGCCATCACCAGGACACAAAGCACAGATAATGAAGGGGACCAGAAGCTGGCAGGCAGCCACACTTGCTAACGGCTCCAAACCTCGACCCCTAAACCAGGCAGCACGAGACAATGCCGCAGTAAACAGTCTTCGTCCAGGGCTTTGCTGCAAGGCTCATTTCATAAACAGCTCATTTGTTTCTTCTTACTTTACTATTATTTTATAGTCTGTCATCTTACTTAAAAATCTCTATGAAATAACTTATTCCCAAAAATGTTGCTGTGTGTGTTCTTTTTTTTTTTTTTTTTTTCTTGATGGACTCCTGGCTGCCCTTCTCTGTCTTTCCCAGAAATAGTTGCCTTTGCAATGAAGACAATCCACTCAGACATATGCCAAGCTCAAGCAGAGGTGGCAGAATGAATGGGGCCTTCTAACGCTCTCAGGCTTCCTGTTTATACACAAGTGCTCTTTTTCATATGCAGAAGTTGATGTTCTATACATTGTGTGTGTGTGTGTGCGGCTGTGTGTGTGTGTGTGCGCGCGCGTGCATGTGCGAGAGAGAGTGAGGTTATGGTGTTTTGTATGTGTCTGCTGGTGTAAGAGACCCACACAAGCAGTGGCGCATGTGGAGCCCTCAAACAACAGTGCACGCAACAGACCACCTTTCAAGAGATGCTTGCTGTTTGAATGCTTTGTGAACCACTGCTCAGACTCTTAAGTCACAACATGTGTCTGTTCTGTACGGAGTATTTGTTTTTGGAGGAGACGTGCCTAGATGATGAACCCACTGACTGATGATCTTGCAAAGCACCCATAGGCAAACAAAATGTGAACCATGTGCATAATGCACTCCTGGAAGGAAAACCACAATGGCAGGTCAAGGAGATGTGGTGTGCAGGGCCACTGAGAGGACGGAAGTGACATATTCAGGACTTTCAACCTCTCCGCAAATATAAAAGTCTGGGGAAGGCCCACATTCATGTTTTTCGCTTGTTTATGAAGTAACCACACTGTTATTGTTTTCCTGTCAATATAAATTACTGTAGAGTGAGAGGAGCCCTCTTTCTTGTGCCTCAGACGTTTTCTTGACTGCAGTTCCAAAGCTCCTCTGTTAAAAATACTTGAGCTTAGGTCATGCATTTAACTGTCCTTGTGCATGGAAATAAACAGAGTTCAGCAACACTTTCTGTCCCAGACAAAGGCAAGCTTGGGAGGATTTTGAGAAGATTGTTTGTATATTTTAGTCAGTGAGGGACATGAGCCTGATCATATAGTGCAGCTGCCAGTGCACAGGTGTAGAGTACCGGACTGGCACATGACTCTTGTCTGCAGTCACTGTAGCCCGACTTGTAAACATGGAGGGACACTGGCTTTCCCTTTGATATTGACTCTCTATTGGCTATTGATCATGAGCTTGAAAGACAGTTGAGGTTGAACGTTAGTCATTTTTATGTAGAACACTCATGATTATGTGTCAAAAGACTGAACTGAACATGAATGTTGTACCACAGTTTGAAACTTTTCTTTTACAACTGGCAATCAACAGTGTTGCCATGTGGAATCACTTCATGGATTTTTCGCTTGAACCATAGTGACCAAAGAAAAGTTACTGCAGCTAAATTACCGCTCAGGATCGATGCCCTTTGTGTTCAGGGTAGGACAGTGAGACGTATCATGTGGCTCTCTAGTCTATGCTATCTCCACCCCCCATCTAAACACAAAACATCTTTGGAGAAAGAGAAACCATTGGATCTTCTTTGTAGCTCTAACGGGGAACTGGCAGAATCATCCACCAAACTCAAAAAGAGAAAAAAATATGGAAACATATTCCCAACTTGTTCAGGAAAAAAAGAAAATTGGACAAGCCGGTCAAGAAGGCAATATGAACCATGGAAAGACAACCCCTGAAAATGCAATAGAAAGACATACTTTTACTGCTTGCTGAGAGCCCGGAGATGTGATAATTGAAATCAAGCTAACAATTATGGTTTCCATTGTGTAGAAACGTACAGAGGAACATGGAGATGCTGGCAGCAGGACTGCTCTTTCCCCCTGATGTATTTGACTTGGCATGCCCCACCGAGATGGCATATAGAGTCTTAATATCTCTCCAGAGTGTTGTGACCGTCTGAACTTATGGGAAGCTTTACTTCCCGGCAGATACAGCTCCACCATGTTGCTATTAAGTTAGAGTTGAGATGCATTGAAGACATTTTGAAAGGTCTGTTTAAAGTTTCCCTCAGACACTTAGTGTTAGACACATTTCTTGGATTGCACAACTTCCAATTGTCTCATGACGATGGTTTTAGACAAAGACAGTGGAAAGTTTTTTTTTTCTTAAACTCCTCCAATGTTTCCCTGAGTACAGTGGCTGTTTTGTTTTCAAACGCTTAAAACAACACGATGTCCCAAATGTTCAACGGTATAGCTGATGAGTCTGTCACCGTCTCAGAAACACAGGCTTGAAATCGGACTGAGTGAGGACCAGGTCTATAAACACGGGGGAGTCCTGCACAGCCAGTTCCTCACCTGCTATTTCTTGTTATCAGATGATCAGTGGTGTTCTCTGAGTAGATGCAGTGTCCCTGGCCGCCGGTCCAGCATCATTTTTCATGTTCTCTTTATGTTGGTTGAGATGAGGAAAGAGGTTGGAACAGCAGGTTCCTGATCACTTGATTAGGGATGAAAGTAACCAGAGCCTGTCCAGCTAGCCCTACAGTATAAGCTCTGCGATTATCTGATTTGGCGTCTCTAAATCGGACGGTATCTTGAATGCATGGTAAGCTAACAGCTCATTTTCATCTCACATGTAGGTCATTATTTTAAACTGAGATAAGCTAAGGGGCTGATATTCATTTTAGTCACAGCAGTTTTTCCATGGACCACACCATTGCCCTGAGCCCCACTACTACTACCCTTAGAGTTGTATTCATCTATCTATGCAGTTATTCAGGTTAGGCCTTGCAAGTTGAATTGATCAATGATGACTTGAAGAAATATTTCTAAGTACTTTTACAGTGTGAAGCGTTAAACAAGCCATGAACATGGACATGCTCTGAAGGAGCAGAAAAATCTTACACAATACAGTGTGGCTTTCATTTCCTCCCAAGACTCATTCTCTGTTTGGCAGGATAACCTTTAATAATGTATTTTCCTTTGCATTTAAAGAGCTGGTATTTTAATGCCAGTCTACTGCATGTTGATGTTGAGCGATGGCTCACACACTGGCCCATTGTTTGGTGCTGGGCAGTGGCATTCAGTGTTTGTCTCACACGTGTGTGCTGATATGTATTTAAAAGGCGATGCAGACTATTCTGTGCTCCCTGTTGGCTTTCGGAGGGGAAATAGTGAGGAATGGTTTGCAAGGGCTGCATGCCTCAGTGTGGTTAAAAGTTATTTCAACACTGGGTCACAGCTGCTCCACGAAAGCTGCGTTGGGATGTGTGGATTGCGAGCTCCTGACCCTTCTGCGGTCTGGTGTCACCCGAAGGTGTCCGATGCGCTTGGCCGTCACGCTCGAGTGGCCTTCCCCACGGCTCGAGGTTTGCACTGCCACGCTCAGATTAGCAGCTATCTCAACTGGGCTCCAAGCTTTTCTTGGAAGCTCGATTTGTTGATGTTGTTGTTTTTGGATTTTTTTATTTTTTTTTTGGTCCTCAGTTTGTGTGCTCTGCGTTCTAGGTTTCAGGGTGACCCGGCAAACCAGAAAGCTCTGCAGATCGTTTGTGCGGTGAGTAAATCTGTTTGGAGCCAAGAGTCATTGTGCTCAGTGAGCTGAGATCTTGGCCTGGTAACCCATACTCCCTCATTCCACAAAGGTATGAGACTTAATTGGTAAGGCATCCGCATCTCTTTGTCTGCCTGTTTGCAACGGTCACTGAACTCCACCCTTACTATCATAAAAGGGGTAGCGTAAAACTAATTATATTGATTTGTGCACATACTATTTAAGCAGGATGATTGATTCACGGAAAACTTCTCCAGAAAGGAGTCAGTATTAAATCCTATTTTCTTAGACCGGCACAACTGCTTCCAGTAAGACTATTGTTTTTAATCCTTTATCGCAACACACGATTAACGAAACATTCAATCATTCAGGAGGGAAAAAACAGAAATCCAGTTAACATCCATCCAGAGACTAATTTGCTGTATGACCCCGCTCCAGCTCCAGGAATACTGTTGCCTGTGTGGGCTATGTCAGGGTGGGAATGGAGGGGTGGCTGTCATCCCCTATCCCCCTGAGCCATGATCCTCAAATGACAATGGGGTGAGCCAAGCCCAGAGCCTGACATGAAGTGAAGCAATCGCTCTTGTGTTGCCAAAATACAGTCAGCCATGCCCCTCCTGAGGTTTCAGCGTACAGCCCAAACATGATAAATCCTAATAAAGCTGTCGTGTGATAGAGAGGAGCTTCTCTTTCAGTGCCTGATTGTCTTGAGCCTCTTTAGTATAGCTAAACTCAAGCCAGTGCCCACATAATAAGGCCCGGAGGTTACTGTTGAGACATAGCTTGTGCCGGTCATGTGTATTCACTGACCCGCCAAGCCCGCATATTACCCAGAGTTCATATCTCGAGGGAACCTCAGAGAGGTGTCTCTTTTCACCCTTGCTCACAAATATGTTCAGTTGTGAGAGACCATTTTCTTGTTTCCACTCAATCACATTGTTGCACTCGTTCCTTTGCTATTCTCCAGTAAAGTTCTCTGTGACACCTCATTATTATATGGTGATAGCTTAATAACATTTGACTACAGCCAGTTGCAGCATATTGTGAGACTCTTAATGGGTACAGTTGATATCTAATCCATCTCAACTTGATATATGGGGTGTGTGTGAGACAGAGAGATAAAGAGATCGTGGGTTTTATGTGTTGGAGACCAGCTTCCTCTAGACTCTGGTTGTCTGTTTTTTTTTTGTCCTTGGCAATATTTCTCAAGCAAAGTCCTGATTTCAGATATTTGTAGAGGGAGTTTATTCTCTCCATCACTACTAGCAGTTCACTCTGTTTATCATTAGTTTCACTCCGTACTGGTGTGACAAATAGCAACACCTCTTTTGGCATGACTCAGAAGCCTCTGTATTATGTTTCTGTCTTATCAATGCTGTCTCGTTGCCTTGGTTGGTAGTGTCATCACTGAGCCACGCAGCATATGAGGACTAGGACTTCAGGGCAAGGGTGTTCAAGTGACTCTTTGGTACAATAAGTGTGAGGGGCTGTCACAGCAGCAGCATTCTCCGAAGAGTGTGTGTGCGAGAGAGGGAGGGAGAACAAGAGCAACTGGGGAGAGTGCTCTGGTTTGAGTTTGGGAGCGAGGGGCACGGTGCCAGCACGTCTTTTCACCAGGGGATGAGCCACTAATCTGAGTTTGTGTCCCTCTAATGGAGCTTCCTGACCAGTGTAGGAAGTTGTCATCATTGGTTAATGTTGGACTTGTGCATGGGGCGGGGGCAGGGGAACAGAGGAGGTCATGTAAATGCCTGCCAAGTTGGCGCTTCTGAATGAATGGATGCCGTGGAGGAGGGGGGAGGGGTCACTGCCAGTCAGCCATCGCCTACCTGTTCTCACCTGCTTTTTGCTTGCCTTCCCCTGGCTTCTATTTCCCGATAAGCCATAATTGTTGAGTGTTGAGCATTTTTTTTTATTATTATTATTATTAAATCAGATTGCAGTGGTGCTCAACAGTAAAAAGACGCATCTCAGCAGTAAAATATTTGTGCGTTTGTGTAGAGATTCTAAAGGTGCTACACCTCACCGGGGTGAAACAGCCATTTACTCCTGTGGTCACCTCAGACATGTTTCTGGTGAGGATTATGGCTGGCCCTTGAGAACATTGCCAACCCCACCGCCCACCATCCAGACAGAGAACATGTGGGACGGGTATATTTATTCGCTTTAAAGGTTGCAACCGGGCATTTTGGATGGCACAGGGCGCCCACCGTTTCCATACCGCAGCCGAGGTATCCCACTTTAGTGAGGAGCAGCAGGCACAGCACATTCCCTCCGGTGGAGGCTGGTGCCAGGCCGCGGGAGGAAGCCGGCTTCCCTGCCGCTCGTGGGGGGAGAGAGATGGATGGGTACCCGGATGGCGTGGCTGGAGCCCTGGGGAGAAGGCTACGCAGAAACTGTGACTCATGACTGTGGGTCTAGACTAATGCCACCCGCGACCACAGACAGATAAGTCTGCCTCTCTCTCTCTCTCTCTCTCCCTCTCTCCCTCTCTCCTGTATTCAGTCCCTTTCCCTTTCAGTCTGTCTGTCTGTCTGTCTGTGCCCCCCCCCCGCCCCCCTCCCTTCTCCCCCTCTTACGCACATGGGCTCCCTACAGCCTGGAACATGAGGTAAGAGGGATGGGAAGCCTGTCTGCTCCTCCTCACACCACGGGAGTTACTCACCACTTCTGCGCCCGCCTCCTCCTCCCCGCACATCAGCAAACACATGCTAAAAAAAGGAGCCCCCTCGTACAGTAAGCTGTTCAGCATCTGCCCGCGGCAGACGTGAGCTCGGAGCTGGGTGCAATAAATCCTCAGCCATGCCACACCACTGTCCGCCACTGTATTCACCCAACCAACGAGAGGATGTGGCAGGTTTTCTCTGAACTGGAGTGTGTGTGTGTGTGTGTGTGTGTGCATGTGTGTGTGTTTGTGTGTGTGTGTGTGTGTGGGTGGGTGTGTGTGTGTGTGTGATGGTTTGGTTTGGTAGGTCTGGTATGGCTGTGGTGAGATTAGAATGGGCTCTTCCCCTGGTGACCCAGTCTGAACTGTGTTCACCTGATTACAGCCTACATAATAACACCACCGCACATTGTTTACACTGAACGCAGACAAGAGTGACAAAGGACAAGAATGTAGCCATAACATACATGTCCTCATCAGTCATGTTTTATTTTTTTTCCATTGATCCCACAGCACTGTAATGACTAAAATAAACATGGCAGACAAAGCAGCGCGCCCAGTGGGAAACTCTCACTGGCTCTGTCTGCTCCACCTGTGGGGCCCGGGCTCGCCGACAGCTCCCGCTGTGAGTGGTGGTGGGAGACCGGCATGCCCCACACACACAGACTGCTGCTGTTTGTCTAACATCATTACGCAGCAATGAAGCAGCCCTTCATCTGTCACTCGCTCCTCGTTAGATACACAAACTCATCCATGCAATCAGATCCACACCCCCCCTCTCTCTCTCTCTCTCTCGTTCTTTCACTCTCCCCCCCAGTTAATTCTTTGCCTTCTGGGTTGGATGCATACCTTTGATATGCCTGGGCATGACTGGGGCACAGGTGATGATGAGCCAGTGTCTTGTCTGTCTGTCTGTGCGTGTGTGTGTGTGTGTGTGTGGTGTGTTTTTGTGTGTATGTGGGGTGTGTTTGTGTGTATGTGGGGTGTGTTTGTGTGTGTGTGGAGTGTTTGAGTGTGAGTATGTGTGTGTGTGTGTGTGTGTGTTGGCTAAGGGGAAGAGATCCCCCTGAGCCACACAGTGTAAGTGGTAGGCTGATAGGGGAATGAGGGCATAGTCACTTTCTTTTATGTGAAATACCATCATGAGGAGAGGTGTGTGCATACCTCTCAGCACCTTCGAGCTGAACTGGAATTTACGAAGATAATTATCGCTGTCATTGCTACTGGGCGGATGGTTTGGTTAGTGATAGAGTTCCTGTGTGTGTGTGTGTGTGCACATTTTTGATAGAAGTTTACATATTTGGTTTTCATATTGAGATTCTCACCCATTTACTGTGTTTGCATCAAGTGTGATGAGGTCTTTCTTTTTCTTTACATGTGACCATATAATATGCTGTTTGTTCTTTGCATGATAAGTCTTTTTGAGCTCTGATCAGGTCTGCATCTGATGTGTACAAACTATTTTTGCAGTTGATCTGCATAGTCATTTTCACACAGTAAATTAGTAAGATGAGGATCTTGGACTTGTGATACCGACTCAAACACTAGATGGCAGTATTGTGTCTGACTCACATGTCAAAGAGATCACATCTCTGCCCTTTTGGACTCATGGCATTTGACCTGACGCTGCCCAGTGTCCTCCTCAGAGGCTTCTCAGGGATGTTTGTCTACTACAGTCAAGGCAGGGTTAACCCAGCAAGCATGACTGTGGTCTCAATGAAGCGACACTCAGCTCAAATCTGCCATTTATAAGCTATAAATCTGAGTATTCCAAGGCGATGTGAGGCAAATGTTTGAAGCTGATGTTTGTCCTATTAATGAATTAATTAACTTAACACTCCGTTTTCCGCTTGGGGTTATGAAACACTCCATAAAAAAGGCTCTTAAATGAGATTAAAAACACTTGATAAATGTTCTCACAGCACCACTGCAGTCGTAGTTTTCCCATTTTCCCATTCCCATCCCAGATTAGGGTTGCTTAAGCAAATTGGCAACGAGGCCGGATGATTTAAGTATGAAATGAATCATGTGTTTTATCATGCGTCTATGTATCATTTTTACTGAGATGTTAAAGAGCCGCTTTCCACACATATCCTTAAACAATTGCACTCCCATCCTTCAGGTAAGTGTCAAACATCTACATAGCTTAACAGATGAGTCAAGTGAAGCATCCTAAGATTGTTCTGTTTCGTGTGTGTTGGCATTAAAACGACAGGTATACTATTCTTATACTGTCTTGAGCCTGTGAGATTCTGTGTGTTTTGAGAGTGTCCAGCTCCTGGCGAGGACACAGATGCCTTGACAAGGGAGGTTGACGGGGTGCAGGACCTCGGGGGCGGGGGCGCTTTGTCATGTCTTCATCACAGGGCCGAGGGTGGAGGGGAGGAAGTCCTGCAGAATGTCAGGAATCTAATCTCCCGAGAAGGAGGCAGGGCATTTGACCTCCCACGGCCCACAGGTTTAACCTCTTCCTCTTTCCGTCTGACTTGAGCAGACTGACTTTCCCTGGGCATGACTCCCCTTTCTCTCATTTTTCTCTCACGCTCACATGGCCTCTATCTATCCATTTGTCTGGTTATGCATTCAGTCATCTGCCTATCCGTTCACAATGTAAGCCGACGCCGTTGTGCTTCTGCACAACACCACTGTCCTTAATCACCACTCAGTCTAGCACAGTCTTTGTGGAGGCTGTGGGCAGAAGCTGTCTTTGCCACTCCTGTTTGTCTGTTCAATTTGCACAGGGATGTTTGTGTCTTTAACAGGGGTAGAGGGTCCTCATTCACCACTCCCCTCCTGTTGCAACCTGCCTTCGGGCACCTCTGCTACGGCTGAGCAATTAGAGACCAGCAGTTCATTAGCATGTGTGATAGACTAGACTAGAGTGCCCTGGCACTCTCTCCAGCGGGAGCTTTGTCACTTTACCATGAGAAGACAGAGGGGGACAGAGACAAAGACTTGAATGAAGGAGAAAGGAGGGAGAGAGGAGGATAGACAACTGCGAGAGGGGAGAGGTTTTTGTGTGTGCTCCACAAATGCAGCGAGTTGTTTTTAACTCGAGAGCCAGCTCGGTGTGCAAGATCTGATTCTCCACTCCACTTATGTCAACAGCTCCAGATAACCTCCAGGTCTGACTCACTGTGAGAACATTCCAAGTGTTTTGCTTTTTTTTGAAAAATATCATCTCTGGCTATCGGGCGGCATTAGCACGCAAGAGAACTTTTCCTGTGTCCTGGGTTTTGCGGTCAGGTGATACAGATCATGGTAAACAGTGCTATGGATGAGGAACGCTGATCCCACTGGATGAGAGGGCATTGTGTTGTGTTTCCATGGCGACAGGACAAGAACACACACCACACACACACACACACACACACACACACACACACACACAAGCATTGTTTGTACTAGGCCTCACACAAGGTAATGGCTAATCTTTTAAACGAATAAATAAAACGAGAAGCTGACTGTTTGAGACGCAACCTCATTCACCTGGTCTCTTCCGATTAAGTACATTGCAGGCCAAAGTCCGTGATCGTGCTTTAGTTTTTTCAAGTAGCAGTGGACAAGTGAATTGTAATCCATGAGTTGTTTCCATGAAGTATGTAGCCTTGCCATAGATCTGGAGTGTTCATTCAAGATTCTGTTATTTTTTTTGCATTGACAAGTCAATATGATACTGCTGATGTTTGTATCCACTGAAATTGGAAGAGAAAAATAAGCTCCCTGTTGGTAAATTTAGGCACTGTGCAAGTGAAATCCGACAGCTGTCAACTGGGCAAGTATTTAACTTGCCCGGGGCAATGGGAATTTTAGCAGTCATTACTGATGCATTAAACATTACTGACAAATGAAAATACCAGACTCCTAAGTCAGCCGGAGATCAAAGGTGGCTGTGACTGCAGTGTCGGGCTCGCTTCTCTCATCCGTGTGCAGCCGAGTTGCAGAGATGACAGGGCTCACTCATCCTGCCCAGTTTAAACAGGCTCGCATGAGTCCGGCGCTGGTGAGGTGGGAAGGGCTGGCTGGCTGGCTGGCCCGCCTCCTAGCTTGGCGTACCTTCAACACCGGCAGGCACAAAACAAGCCCCTGTTGTAACATCCTGCTTTTAATCTGTGGAGATCAATAGCTGGTGCCTACTTAATCAAAGCCACTACCCCACCACCACCACCACCACCCTCCCCCACCCCACCCACTTCCCTCTCTTACCCCCCTCTCCCCCCCCATCCTTTGGTCGCCGTCCCCTCCGGCACCCTCTGATACCGTGGGGGGGATTAACGTTTGATTGAGATCAGCTATTAATCTTAAGTAATATGCAGCCAGACCGCCGGTGATATCACTGTCAGTGACCGGTCTTATTGAAGGCGGGAGCACCTGCGCTACCTGCCATCAGCTCCTAATGTGGCCTATGCAGCTGCCTCCCAGGCTGGCACCAGCTCAAGCCCCCCCGCAGGCGCTATGCACTATCGCTGCTCACCGAGCCAGACAGGTCCCCGCTGACACACAGGGCCCCGGGGGGCCACACCGTCTCATTCCAGGCTGGGGCCCGTGTCTCCTCGTACGCCAGCTCGGCCAAGCACGGCAGCAGCCGCGCGGGGCTGCCTCTGTCCGTGTGCTTGGGGCCGTGGACGGGGCAGCGGAGGACCGCTGGGAGGAACAGAGGTGTATCTGTGAGGGGACGGTGGGGACACATGCGTCAGGGGGGGGACACCTCGGTCCTCTTAGTGCTTGATTGCTGTTTGGTTTATGAGGGGGGTGGGGTGGGCAGAGTGGCTGTAGTGTTTGCCCTGTGAAGTGGAGAGGAGTGTTTATTTGCCAAGGCCCGTGCTCTCAGGCCTCCGTCTCCACCCGCCTCAGGCCTCCGGATTTATGGTGTGCTGGTTGCCATGATACAGCTATGCATTGCGAGCCCTTAGTGGACCCAGTGACTGCGGATGTTTTCTCTCTTTTCCAACACATGACCTGGGAGAGACACAAGACAGCGCTGGCAAACTGTTCAAGTCATTGTCAAGACGTTTTGCCTCCGAGATACAGTTTTAACAGAGACCGTAAAGGAAGAAAAATAGAAGCAGACTTGTTGCACTGCATTGAAATCAGTGAAAAACACAAGGGTCTGTGCTGCTCAGTGTCTAACTTCTAAACAATTCTAGATTTAACCTGGGAAATTCCTTTAGAAAAGGATACTTGGAAAGGAAAATGTAATGTTGGCATTTCTATTTTTAAAAATGTTAAAAAGCCATATGTGTTGTCTAATAAATGTACAGGTAACGACTGCATTCATTTACATAATATGTAATGTAGGTAGGAACAAACCCTACACTCATCCCGTGATATCTAAAACCAATGAAAAGAACTGTGCCTTTCAGAGCTGGTCCTCCACACTATCCTGCTGCTCTCTACCTATCCTCTAACACGCCAGATCATTACAACATAATGACTAAATGAGAGCTGTGGGTTTGACTCAGCAGGAAACAACCGTTCTGTTTAACATCCAAAGCTCACTCTGGGCACATTACTCATATTATTAAATCTGGACCATGTGCGCTAGGTAAACCCTTGGATTGGCTGTAAGCGGCACAGGACAAGACATGTGGTCGGACAGGGGCGAGGGGGCCGGGCATTGTGGGGGTAAACTCCAGAGCCACCGTACCTCTCTGTCCAACCTACACTTCAGGTCAGAAGGGTGAGTGTTTGTTGGGAGCCCTGGTGGTGACATGCAGCTGAAGGTGACACTGATAGACTGCGCTTGCTGTGATCCGGCATAGCCTTGTACTTTTCACAGCGAACTCTTTGGGCTTATGTAAATGGACCACCCAGGGTCCAGTGGGGCAGAAGGGGGTTAGATGCCCCTTCTAGATGATCAGAGGGACTAAGCAGAACCTTGTGATTAGCCGTAAGTGCAGCTGAGACCACTTCATTGTCATTCCAGGCAACTGAGACAGACCAAGCATCAGCACGCTAATCCCATCCATGCCTGAATACACCCCCCCCTACACACATACACACACATACACCCCCCCCCCGACACACACCCACCCCCCATCTGTTGGCGAATGAGCGCAACACAGATGCTCCCCGTGTGTCGTCCTCGCTCACACAGCAGACCGTCGACAAACACTATTTCCACACAACATCAGCACACAGAGCGCAGCAATGTTCAGGGGAGAGTGAGGGAGCCCCTTTGATGAGCCCCGCTGGTTGACAGGCAGGCGGGTCATGTTCGGGCTGAGTGGAGTTTGGGCCTGGGGTGGCGGTGGGGATGTGGGTGGGGTTGGATGCTCACTCAACAACCCACAGCAGTCTTACCCGCTGAAGATAGAGCGAGAGAGAGGGTCACGGCCAGTCCTTCCCCCTGGGATCTAATAATGTATTGTGGTTGCCTGAGAGCTTGCGGTTCCTCAGGGACGACCTGGGATGGCAGGCTTCATTTATTTGTGACAGAGACCGCATTTGATCTCTCTGTGGGGATGGGATACGTAAAGCTCCGACAGAGCTGGAGAAAAGGGAGGAAGCGCTTCCCTGCTTACTTCCTGTGAACAATGGCTCCATTTAAGAGACGTTGAGTGTCAAAGAGATTGGGTCAGGGTGGGGAAAGGGGGCCAGGCTGTGGATCTCACCCTTGCAGTCTCTTTGCTCTCAGCCTACCTGTGCTGGATAATCCTGGGGTCCCATGCAGCATAATTGCAAGAGAGTGATGAATAGTGGCATTTAAAAGGTTTTTCGACAGACTGTGTACACTGAGGTGGCATGGTAAATGTGTGCACATGAGCGTGTATGTGCATTGGCTTGTGCCGGTGTGTGTGTGTGTGTGTGTGTGTGTGTGTGTGTGTGAGTGTTTGAGTGTGCCCCAAGACAAACTGCTTCCTTGAGAGGGGTCGAGGGTTTTGTGAGAGTAGATCGCATGAGCTATAATGCACCTGCACCTGTTCGCGTCTTACACACACTTTTAAAAGCACCTCTTTTCTTTTGAAGCAAAGGGACATAGCTTTTGTGCATTAGCCATAACACACATCAGTTCATCCATTACAACAACAACACAAAACATAAAGCATGCAGAGAGCAGACAGAGGACACCGAGTACATCTGCAAAAGCGCTGTTTTTGTTTAGTTGGTGCTTGTGGCAGCCATCCTGCACATCAGCTTTTTATTCCACAGATTTTCTCTTAAAGGAAAAAAATACTATCGATTTCATAACATTTGACTTTCATTCAGAAAGTTCATAAAAATGTGCAGGGCCTGTGATTCATGTTTGGACAGAAGCATAGTAAGAGGTGTCCTTGAGTTTGGTGTTTTGATTGGCTCAGTCAGGGGATGTTTTTCTGCTGGGTTAGCTCTCAGGGCACTGTTTCTTGCCTCTCTTTGCAGAGCTATGGGAGGAACTCGCACGACACTTTTATTTGTGTTTGCTGTTCTGAGGTCTCTTGTCATGCACATTTTATGATGTTTGGTGAACTTTTTTTTTGGGGGGGGGGAGACGGGGGGTCTGGCTTGTGGTTCTTTGCATGAGCTTAACATGTTCTTTGTTTTGTTTTGTGTTGTGTTGTTTCTGAATGTGTAATCAGCAATTAAGCAAGAGCTGTTCCCTTGGCGAACCTTCAGTTGTCCCCTCAAAAAGGATCCTTATGTGCTTTTGATGACTTTTTTGGTTTAGCAAAAAGAATAATCGGCCCAGAAAAGGCTCAATTATGAAACCAATGAGAGATGAGCTTCTTGACCTCAGGCGTTTGAGCCTTGCTGCATGAATGACATTTATTGTTGGCATATGACTTTTGAAAGACAACTGACCAGAAATCGTATTCAAACCTCATGACCCTCTCCTAACCAACGTGTAATTGCCATTGTCAGAAATTCTGGGATAATGGATCTAGAGGAGAGAGAGTTATGTGTCCAAGGTTGTTGCTCAATATTTCAGTTTGGACTTCCTCAGTCACGGGGAAGAATGAGGGACTGTTGAATAGTAATTATCTTACCCTGTAATATTTTTCAACAGAATGACATCTGTATTTTGGGCATCCGTGTTCCGTTATAGTCTCAGGGAAGATTCCACATTCCAGTAGACACACAGGTACTTACCAATATCTGATGATGTGCAAAGACAATGCACTACAACAACAGCCTTCACATTTCTGTGTTTTGCCTACATGTCATGAATGTGCCAGGGGTTATTAAATTTGTCCCCAGACATCTGAGAACTTCCAGGTGGCAGGAGAGAGCCTTGCCTTTGTGAGGGAGCCCAGCTTTGACTTTTGACCGGAGCTGAGTGTGGAATGAGACTCCCGACCGGTCTGGTGAGGTTGGCGGCGTGCTATGATTTGTGTGGCTTCATTCATGTGTGCGCGGTTTCCTTGGGGCTGTTGCATGCCGTCATGCGCTGGGGCACGGGAAGCTTTTGTCGCGGGCTCCCTGGCATGTGTTTGCTCATAGCAGCGCAGGCTGGGTTTTTTTTTCTGTTTTATTTTGGTTTGAGCCTGGGGTGGAGGATGGGGAGTTCAGCCGGGACTTCACCTTTAGCCAACATTTAATTAGAAAAACAGGCTTGTTTTGAGAATACTTCTCACAGTTGTCACAAGTGGAACAAAAGAAGAAAAGAAGAAGAAAGCATATGCGTGACTCATGCTCTCAATTTGTGTTTCATTGTCACTAGCAGTATGAGCGACTCTTAGTCCTGTAACAGGTCAATTCATTCAATTTGTTATGCATATAATTAGAAACTTTGAGTATCAATATCAAAACTAAATGATCTGTTGTGTCTGTTACACAATTGAGGGGATCTTGTGTGCTTGTCTGTTTTTTCCACTATCTAATTTGAATATTTATATTTTCTAAATCTGCTAAGCGTGACCCTTGCCACTTTGTCCGTGCCAGGAGGTTCCAGGCATCTTGGGCAAAACCTTGTAATGTTTAACCAGCCATTGTAGCCGGTGTGGATGTGGAAGTGGTAAGGTGTGGGTGATTGAGGGATTTAGCACAATTTCCATGCATGCAAAACACAGACACAAAGTCTCTCTCTCTCTCTCTCTCTCTCTCTCTCTCTCACACACACACACACACACACACACACACACACACACACACACACTTCCTCCCCATTGAAGTCTTAAAGGATTATCTGTCATTTCTTGGCACTGTGCCTATTTTGTCATCAAGAAGATCGCATCTTTCAGGACTTTTCATTTGTTTCTTTGTCTCTAGCTTTAAATAGCTGCATTTTCATTTGCATAAAGATGAATCAGCTTTGATAGAGGTAAAGGAGTTCATGAATAATATGCATACAAGTTTTGCCCATTACTTTATCATTGATTTGCCACCAGGTTTGTCGCGCCAAGCCTCGTCTAAATTGCCTTTGGACATTTTTATGGTGTCTGCTAAAATTGCAATGTGCTTTTAAGTGTTTTAGGGATTAAAGACTTTCAAATGGGTTTATTTTTTTCCTCTGGGCGACAGAACAAGGGATTAGCCCACTAGCTCACTTGCATTTAAATCTCTTGTAACACCTTAGCCCCTGGTCCATAGACTCGGATCTGACAGTGCATGCTAACTGCAGTGCTCATGTAATATGTATAAGTCTTTCTGTGAAGCCATCCAGAGACACTGCATATTCATGTTTGAATAAAGGTCTCTTTCCAATTTAAGTCAATCCACAAGTCTCTAAGTAGCCTAAAAGCAAACGGAATACAAAGACTTCCAACAAAGAAACATGGCATAAAATGGTTGTTGTAGGTGGTTAAGATCCCTCTTACCTCAAAGCTTACATGAACAATATGATTTATGTGACTTTTTAGAGATACATTTTAATTTCGTATTTTTTAGAGATCAATTTCCTAGTTCAGTGTGTCTCCTGCACTCACTAATTGGTACATTACCATCAGAAGGAGCTAGATCTTATGACCCCATGACCTGATAGACAAAAATCTACCACTTCTCCGTCTCTATGGTTACTATCCCATGGAGATCTTCAGTTGTTGGGGAAACAACATTCTGTGCAGCTGACGCAGGGGAAATGAAGATTGTCCACTTTCATGGATTATTTGTACAGTGGTCTTATAGTAGTAGCCAAGATGTATGCCACTCCCCTTGCTTAGGATCTCGGTATCGAGTTTCAGGTCTTGAGTCCTGACAAAAATCTATCGAGGCGCTACAATGTCCCAGTTTTCCACAAACACTATCAATTTTGTTCGGTTTTCTGAAGTTACTTACTTGATCATGTTCTGCCTCACGCGAGGCCAACCTAAACCCATTCAAAAAACATAAACAATGCATCATGTGTCTGAATTCAACTTCTATTGAACCTGTATCCGTGTCGATCATTGTTCATATAATGCCTGTGGTGCTTGCACAAATGCATACGTGTGCGTGCATATTCATATGCAATGCTTTCCCATGCAAAGTGTCCCAGTTTGAGGTTAACCTGGCTTTGCTGGCATCAAAACAAATGGAAAATCAAACAGGTTAAGGGAAAGAATGGAAAAAGACACATTTGTCATTGTTCACTCGGACTTGATTTGAGGAAAGGTGCACATACAGCTCAGTTTAGTGTTGAACAAATGTATGGATTGAGTTCTCCATGTCCTCAATGGTGTTCTTCCAAACATTGCTACAAAACAAGCTTCCCTGTTTTACTGGGGAGGAGTTATGGTGCCAGGCCATTACATTACCCTGTTGAGTACTTTGTGAACAGAGAAGCATTTAGAGCAGATAGAGTGAGAACCTGTGTGAGGGAGGAGCACAGAAAAGCTCAGGTTGACATGTAATGGTTTCTGTGGAAGTCTGCCAAACTCACCTAAAAGATCCACTCTGGATCCTCTTTTATGTCTCATTCTTGATTCCTCTTAGCAAAGTAGCTGTGGTAGTAAAGTGACTTAACATTTCAGTGATTGACTGAGAGGGATCAAAACACCAGTAGCGTGAGGTCTCTGTATTATAACTCGGCATTCTCATACCCAGCACCACCCAGCGTGAGCCATCCATATAGTACTAAGGGGTGAGACCGTGTTGGTTGAACAGTGGCGGTTCAACACCTGCCTTAGCCCCTCAGGAGGGGAGTTTTGAACATTCTAACAGAAGATTCTGTTCTGCAACAATGTAAGGTTCTAAAATTCCATGTTGAATTCTGTATTGTATTCTTTAGAACATTCAATTCCCAACATTCCTGTAGTGATCGGTTCACAGAAATAAAATGCACAATGGAGGTTGTGATATGGCCCATTGCACAGCAGAGTTTAACCATCGTAAGTGCATTGATTGCTGTGAACTGACCACTGTGAAGTCCATTATCCCGCTTATTCCACTGTTGGCACTTCCGTTGTGTTTATTTCTGGTTAGAATTTAAAAATTGTAATCGCTAGAACTGTCTTGTTTGCAGAACTACTTTCCCCGGACACATTTCAACACATTTTTCAACTTACAGGACAAACTGCTGTTACAAGTGAAATGGATGGTTGCTATGGCCAAAGGCCAGTCGTTAGTTCTAAATGGATGGTTGCTACGGTCAAAAGCCAGTCGTTAGTTCTATCTCTGGCGTTGTGAAGCGGGCATATGCCAGGATTCTGATGAACGTTAGCTTAGCGAATTAGTATACAAGTGTGATACGGCCAACAAATTGGAACTACTTCATAGGTGTGCAAATAACACGCGGTTAATGACCCCCTTTTAGAATGAAGGACAATGGGGAATACAACCAAGCAGTGGAATGATGAATAATAATCTGCATGGGAAGGACAGAACATCCCCTGGGGCATAGATGCTGTCTGTCTAAGAGATTCACTAAGGACATCAGCAAAATTCAGCTCTGATTCAACATCCAGTGTGCCTGCATGGTATCAATAAGCACCCATAAGTCACGCTTTAAAGCCCCCATTAAAAGTATTGTTGCTGGCTTGTGTTATGCTGTGTCATCAGTCATCTAAGATGCAGACAGTTGGAAGACCTAATAAATGCGGTCCAATGCCGAGAGGCTCCTCAAGACCGGATCCCTGTGCATGTACACAGTGGGGCCCGTTTGGTAATCCGCCCTTGCCCAGGAAACCAATGAAGTGAAATTGCTCTCTAGTTCTCTCTCTTTTTTTCTCTCTCTCTTTTCACAGAGGGTTATTAGGGATTGGTCAGGGTTACAAGAACAAAACATTCATGAAGGGAGGAAAAAATTGGACTCTCTCCAAAATCAATAGAAGCTTTAGTCAGTGTTTGTGTTGTATTGATTGTACAACTGGTCATTCACAAGTGGAGAGCTGGGAGGAACGGATGAATTGTTTTTCAGCGGACTTGTTTTTCATTCATGAAAATACTGCTTGTGCAGTTTGAAGTGAATGATCTTAGTGTGCATTGCTTTGCCTGCAGCAAACAATAAAACCTTAAATATTACTGTACAAGCTTGGTTGTAGTGCACCATGGTGTTTGTGGTGTTTGTCAAATACTGAGCACTTTTATTATAAAAGAAAGCATTTTTGGAGCGCACAACATGAAAACCCGTGCTTGTGTACTGCGGTTTTCATAAGTTAGCCGTCGTCAGTTTTGCTGGGCGTCTGAACTTGCATTTCCTGGACCATGAACTCACTAACCTGCGATTGACCGCCGTCGCCTCTGGCTATGGGCTTCGGCAGACAGTAATGCTTCATTGGCGGGCCTCGCCTCTCCCTTCAGCACTCCATCAAGTCAAGACAGAGGAGACCTTGGAGGAGCAGCAGAGAGAGGCCCGAGGACTTTCATTTCTCGACGTGTCATCTCCGGCTCTGCGGGCATAAGAAGGGAGGTGTTTTTTTTTTGCACGTCACGGAGGGAAGCGACGTATCATAGGTGGCTTCCGATGCGTTCTCCTCTCCTCCGCCTCTTCTCCTCCTCCTCCTCCTCTCCCTCTTCCAGATCTCGGCATTCATGACTCACGTATTGTGTAAAAAACACTCCTTAATTGTGTCAGTCTGCAGCTAAGCAAACATCTTAATGTCTTTTTTTTCCCCCTCGTTTCCCTTGTCGGCCTGTTACTGGTTTGCCCTACCGCAGCGGCTTGTGGAAGAGTAGAGCCGGGGTTGCCACGAGGCCAGTCGTGCGTGTCAAGCCTGGGCCAAACTTTGGGCTGTGACACTGCACTCAGCACCTGTAGCTCTGCATTGGCTGGCCTGTATGTTTACTCCAAGCAAACTGACATGAACCTTTACTCAGTCACTTATTAAGGATTTATGTGGGCCTGTTGATAATTTAACTATTGTTATAAGTTACTATATGCAACTTTAATTGTATCTAAGAACAATTATATTTTAGTGTCTTATATTGATTCAGCACCAGGCATTAGAACCCTGTCATGTCAAGAGGTAAAATCATAGAACACTGTGGACAGGCAAACTTTCCTTTACAGTGTAATGATCAAAGAGACTTTTGAAGATACATTAAACTTCTAATTAATCTTTATGAAATCATTGGAGCAAGTGATATATGTTTGGCTAACCTATAATCATTTTCCTTTGTTGTCCAGATGTCACTGTTTGTGGCGGCAACATTGTTTTCCCTTTGTTTGTTTTCCCTAATTATGTTGTCCATTTTGCTTTTTTGTTTTAAAGCATAGCAAAGTTTTGTCTTTGAAGTCCAAAAAATCTACCAGGACTTAATTGTATCCTCAATTTGTAACTGTTTCACAACTGGGCATTATTTGGTTACGAGTAAATTCTCATGGGCACCACTGTGTTTAGAACAGTTGTTGATTTTATAAGACAAGAAATTAGCTGCCCTTCTCTTGTCCTGGTTAACAAACCATTATACATACAGATTGAACAGCATACGGCATTGGTCTTCTAGCTTAGGCTCTCCAAAGAAAAGATATGCTCTCGCTGGCCCCACAGTTATATTGTAACACACATCTCAGGCTCCTGTCCCTCAGTCCTTCTGTCCCACACTGCAGAGAGGGACGAGAATTCCTCTGAGGGTCGCGGTGGAGAGAGCACCAAAAGCAGTGGGTGTTCACCTCCCCTCCATTTAAACCTCTGGAGTGGACACTTCTTCACCTCCGCCCCCATCTTCCGCGCAGCAGGGTACACAAAACACATAGGATTAATCCATATAATAGAACAGGTACCTCAATGGGGTTTTTGTGGGAGGCAGAAAGGGGGTAATGCGCTGTGTTTTCTAAATGGGAAAACGGAGGGCTTTTCAGAGTGAAAACATGCTGATTACTGTATTGTGGAGTGGCTTTTGATTCCCCTGCAAGGTTTAATCCATGAACACAACAGTGCCCCTGTCTCCTACCAATGGCCATTGAGCTCCTAAAGAGACTTCTATTACCGATGCAGGGAGGATTAATTCTGAACCCGATCGGTCATTAAAGAGACTAGGGCCCCGCTGAATTGGGGGAAATGGTGGGCTAGCCCTCCGCTGCTTTTAACCGTTGTGCCTCTTTCTTCTCCCGAAAAACGGGGGTTCAGTTTGTTGTTCCAAAACAATGTCTAGCTAGGGGTGGATGAATGAAGCCTCCCACTATGCATTTTTAACCCCCCCCCTCCCTCTTTTTTTCCCCCTTTCGTGCTTTTGCGTTCTCTCCTCCTGCGTCCATGGAACGCAATTAGAGTCGGGGGGAATTGGTTGGAGAAGGGGGGTGGGGGGTTGGATGTTGGTGGTGGTGGGGGTGGAGGGAGGAAGGAGTAGGTTATTATCCCACTGATAAACCTGAAAGGCTCACCCCACTCGGAGTTCACAAAAAGACTGGCCAGGCCGGGGGTCTGAGAACAGACAGGCAGAGAGAGGGAGTCAGTGGAGACCGAAACGTGCTTTTGTTAAGCTCTCTCCCATATTCCATTTGGAATAGCTGGGATGAGATTAAAAAACCATTGGCTCTGTGAAGGTATTGTGCCGGAGACCATTTTTGTGATCAAATGTCTGGTCAAACCTGACGTTACTGTCTCTCCGGCCGCACACATGCCTTTGCATCTGAGTAATGAATGGACCAATACACTCTGGTCATTCCATTCAAATATGTATAGCCTTAAATATGGAAATTACAGTATTTTCCAAGAGAGACAAGAATAGTGAAAGAAAAGCCTTATTTTGGTGGGATTTGTGGATTGTCAACACTTGCAAATGAAGTAGACTTGCATTTTCCAGCATCCATAAATAAAACAAGCTTTGATGCCCACTTGCAAATAACTGAATTAAAATGTTTTTTATTTTCTTTTGTATTCCTCTCGGGATCTGAACCGTACAGTTGCCAAGCCACATGACATCAAAGTGACATAAAGGTCACATTTTTGTTCCTGACGTTGCCGATAACATACATTTCTAAGGTGCTAATTTTAGTCATATGATTTCAACTGTTCTAATTAGTAAGTAGTTCTATACATAAACACCACCTTTTGAGACAACGTTTATGTTACACCCCCATTCAGACAGACCATAATAGCGATAATTGTTCTGATTGGATGTGCAGCAGGATGGAAGAAATCGAGACTTGGCACAACCCAGTCCTACTTGTGGCTGAGCTCATTCACTTGAAAATATGGCAGAGCTGAACAGCTCCTGTTGCAAGAGAGACAGGGGAAATACGATGGGACCCGACCTGACCTTCAGTGCCTTTAACAGCGAAGATTAAGACATTTGGGTTCACAGCCTTTTCATGTTGTGCTTCTCTTGACCCTCCTCCCAGGCTTAGGATGGATTGGATTCGGCATGTCCTCAGGCCACCCCTCGCTGTGGGCTACACTCTAGGAGCGCGTTCTCCCTCTGTCCCAAACACCACCTCACCTCCTCCTCTATGGACAATACGCGCTCCTGGAGCCAGGCTAATAGCAATAGGGATCAGCTCCCGTGTGTGCCAGCAAGGGCCCAGAGAAGCTCTTTCATATCCGGCCAGGGAGAGATTGGCGGAAGGGGGACCGGCCTAAGAGGTTCACTGGACAGCCTGGCAAGGTATTAGTGGTGTTTGGTCAATTGTGTGTGTGTATGTGTGTGTGTGTGTGTGTGTGTGTGTGTGTGTGTATGTGTTGTGTCTTGTGTATCTTTACCTGTGTGTAAATGGAACCCTTTCAGTGACACTGGCACTCGAGCCTGAGGCCCAGAACACCCTAGCTGCCCTTTACCTCCGAGGGCTGTTTGATGTCAGTGCCATCTCTTAAGCCTTGTGAACAAGAGCAGCACAGTATCAGGACACACCAGTCAAGCACATCAGAAGCCTCCAGAAAACAACAACACTTTTTTTGTACAGAGGAGGAGGTACAAAAATAGAGACTCACTGAAACACGTCCTAACAAAAATGCTTTAGGCATGGGTATGCAGACATATTAATACGTTACATTTATATAACACCTTTCTCAAACGCAAGGTCACTTTACAAAAGTCTAAACAAAACAAAACAAGAGGGGATGAAACATATATGCAAACACACACTGATACATAAAGGCAAGTATTCTGGGGACACTTCACATCAAATTTGTACAAACTCATCCAAAGTACTGTTGTACTGTTTAGTACTGTTTACACAGTTCATAGTTCAATCATTTCTATTCCATTTGTTCATGAATCACAACAAAACCAAATATACACTGCAGGTCACCATTATTTCTAGTCAGCACTATTATGTATGATTATTGTGAGAGCTTTGTATTTAATTGAGGGCCACCCTGTCCTCCCTGACTGTCCTCCTGTTGACTCTAAAAATACTCTGCTCTGGTGTTTTGTTTCTGTTCATATTTTCCTTCCTCCATGTCGCCCATTCCTGTGTGACACACACCGCGCCGCTCGGCAGAAAAAAAAGGTCACGTCTTACGCACTTTTCACCACGCGCGTATCAGGAAAAATCGTTACCCTGCGGTGTGGAGGGTAAAAAAAGAGCGAGAAGCCCAGTGCGCGAGTGAGTCTCCCCTCTATATTGGGCTGTGTGGTGGGATTTACAGAGCGCGAGTGAGGGAGAAGGGGGAGAGGAAGAGGAAGGAGAGAGCGAGAGAGAGAGAGAGAGAGAGAGAGAGAAAGAGTGTGGGACTGAATGGGAAACACAGGGAAAATACAGAGATTGAAAGTGTGAGAAAATGAGAGAGAGCAAAAGAGAAGAGTGAGAGATTGAAACCTCTGAATGATAACCTTACCACGAAAAGGCAATGCGGAACCCTGCCCTGCTAATAGTTTCCACCCCCGGCCAAGGGACACTTCCTGCTGGCTGGGTGCTGGCTCGGTGTGGCGAAGCCCCTGCTGGGTCTGGGGAGAGGGAGCCACCACTCAGCCAGTCCCGACTTCCCACACGTCAGAGCAGGCCAGGACCAGCGCCATCCACCCGTCCAACCAGTCCCCCCGCACCAACACCAACACCCTCTCCACCCTCTCCACCCTCTCCCGCTCCGCCCCAGCCTGGCTCCCCCATATCCTGGGTCAGCTTCCTACCCCCGGCAGGTTACACACGGCGCTCTATCAGTTTTCACTTCACAGCAAGTGTAATTCACGGTTAAGTAAACCATGTGTTTATCTAGCTAATTGAATACTGGGAGATCCCGGGGTCCGTTGGGCAGAACCGACTTGCCAAGAATTAAAGAATTTATCTTGGCCGCTGCGAAAAGTGAGCTCAGATTTGGAGTTCATCATTCCCTTGTCATGTAATGCCATGGAAATCCCCCAGTTTGCGAGTTAAATGCAATAACAGTTCTTTTTAGCAACAACAGAACTATAATCGTGCAATGTAAGAAGTCAGTCAGTAAATTTATGACACAAGCAGAGCTTTTCCTTTTTTACTCTTTAAGTTGTTTAGACTAGACTCAAGTAGTTTATTATGATTATGTAGGCCTCGAGGCAGAGAGAGAAGAGGATTGACACAACAGAGACGCAGGATGAAAAAGTACATGTCATCATGTTGTCTTTTTACCTCACATAAATGAATTGAGAGTTACAAATATTCCCAGGAGAAGTGTTAACACTGAATTCGTACCAAGACGAGAGGGAGCGCAATCATTCTCTCAGGTGCTGAGATATGATTTGGAGTGGCTGAGGAGCGAAAACAAAATCTCCAAGGCTGCACCGCCCAAACCACAGGTCCGGGAGGCTGTGAGTTAGTGGTGGACTGTTGTGTGTAGTAAAGGGCAGCTGTGCATCACAGATTATACATGTCGGGGTGGCCAGTGGTCCAACAGGCAGCAAACCCTTAAAGGCACCCCGAGGGGTTTTTCTGACCCCAGTCAGAAAAACTGAACCCAAAAACGGCAGTTTCCTCTATAGGGTAAGCGGCAACAGACCTCACAGGCCAGCCGATTCAACTAAAATAAGAGTAGTTTTAGTGTGAGTCAACATCTCCAGCAAAGATCCAGCACGCTTGACTGGGAAAGCCACAAGGGTCTATAACTGCTTTATTGTGAAAGGGGCAAGGAGACGCAGTTCCAGAAAATTCTAGAGGAGATATTGCTACACTGCTATTACTACCAGGCCAGTTTCTGAAAGGAAAAAAAAAAAAAAAACTCTTAATGTGCGCTCTGTCAGGAATGCATATTATTTCAATTAAAAGTCGCCTCTGAATAAGATGCACACGATGATGAGCCTTCGTCTGCCATCGGGCGGCCCAAAGGGGCGGCCATCTCAGCGTGTTCCCAGGCCCCATCGCGTGTGATGACAGCTGTCCTAGGCGACCGCGTTGCGTGGGACCACTAATTGGCGGTTGTTCATCCTGTCATAGTTGTATGATGAGTCCATAATCAGCGTCATTGTCTCAGCCATTGTTGTTCGGGAGTCAGTGACACCACGCAGTCAGCAAGCCAGCTCGTAATTTACTTTTCTGGGGAATCCGCAGTCATGCAACGGACATCCCACCAGACTCGTCCATGTGTACAATCTCAGTTATGGACAATTGACTGCTATCAATACTTGGGGTAACACGAAATTGGCCGTTTTATCATTCTGTGCCAGCATATTTCTACTCTGATGAGGGGACACATAGTGGTTCCCCGTACTGCGTAGTGTTATGAGTAAGAGGATGCAAAAGGAAAGTGTAGGACATGGCAAAATGTTTTTACTGTTTTTACTGTATTTCACAGAGGTAGGGTGCCCAGTGTCTTCACCAAATGTTGAGATGCTATTGATGTTTATAGACTATGGAATTGTTCAATGTTTAAGATGAACTCAACTGGGGTAAAGTGCAATGTCAGACGTAGGGTTATGTTCAATGTATGTTTGTTTGTTTGTTTGTTTGTGTGTGTGTGTGTGTGTGTGTGTGTGTGTGACAGAGAGAGAGTGGGGGGGGGGCATGATATCTAAAGCTATGAGAGGATGTATGGACTACGGTAGGGGGTGGGAAGGGAGGGGAGGAGTTAGAGGGTCAGGGCTTTTATGTCTACACGTTTGTTTGTTTAAGTGTGTGAAAGTGTGACTGTGTGGAAGTGTAGACTAATTCGTATGTGCATCCACTCGACTGCTGAAAACATCCTTATCATAGCATTATCTCATTTTATGCTATTCATCAGAGTAATTACTTTACTGATGTATTGCATTGTAAAAGGGCAGAGGACTTCCTTCCATTGTTGTGCAAAATTTTTTCGTCATAAAGAACATTTAAAAATGAGGAATATAGGGAATGTAACCAGGACAAAGCTACTCTCCTAGAAAACAAGTCGTAATGACATCTACACTAGTGGTGAGAAAGTGGTGTTTGAGAGATGGTCTTTCTCCCAAAACTGAACTCATGGACAAATTCCACGGTGGTTTCATGCCACTGAACTCCAAACAAACAAATCTGCAATAACCATAACTTGCGACCATAATCAGTTAGTGACCATAACCACCTCGCTCCCCCAGCGTTCAAACTTAGGCTTCCATGTGACACGGGCTCCATCAGTGACTGAGGCTGAGGAGAGTGAGGCTGAACTCTGGGGCCTCTCCCACTGACCAGCTGGTAGTTTCCTGATGGGCTCTGCATGAGCAGGCTATTTATAAGAGTGGTAAGAAAAATGTTTGCAACTTCCTCTGCATGATGAGCAGGCTAGAAAACCAAAACGAATCTGCCCCAAAACAGACTGTTTGTCAGTTTCTGGTTTTTGTGTTCGGTTGTGTGTGCGTATGTGTGTGTGTGCGTGTGTGTGTGTGTGTGTGTGTGTGTGTGTGTGTGTGTGTGAATGTTGTGTGTGAATGTTGTGTGTTTGTGTTCGTCCTGTGGCTAAGTGTGAGTGCCTTGTCGCGATATGTGAAAAGCTCTGCCCAATGTTAATGTCTGGGATGCATGTGTGACTGGGGTGTGTTTTTGTCTTTGTGCTTTGTCCTTTGGGAGAGCCTGTCTGTTTATTGCGATATACTGTATGAATGGCTTGGGCCTGTGTGTGTATGTGTGTGTGTGTGTGTGTGTGTGTGTGTGTGTGTGTATGTACGTACATTCATTACTTGTGTGTGGGGAGTGCTGAAGCAGTGGCGAGGACACAGATTGACAGATTCTGGTCTGCTGTGTGTGTTTTTCTTTCGCATCTGTCTTCCTCTCCGGCTGCACAGAGACGCCCTGGCGGAGGGGCTGCATGCCGCACTGTGTCCTTGGGAGTGGGGGGGTGTGGGGGGAGGAGGCCCGGCCGCACATTGCGTGAGACTCAATCATTGTTTGGTGGTGTCTGTGACAGAGGTCGTCAACACGGCATTAATTAGGCTGAAAAACAAAGCATAAACAATAAACACGCGCCCACAAAAGCCACAACTACCTCTCGTACCAACCCAGGGCCCGGCCAAAGTAAGTAAATACAATAATACATTCAAGATTTGTTTCCCCCCACTAGAAAGTGCCGCTATATAAGGGCTTAAGTGAAATGTATTATTCAACAGATAGAATCATAAGGATGTCATTCATTGGAAACGGGGCAAACCGGTATTGGACAGATCATGTATCACATGGCAGGCTGGCAGCGTCCCTGAGCAGATGTGCAACTTGGCTTTTGGAATCATTTCTCAAATAAGCCTCTCTGCGTGCTGAGTGTGTGGTTTGTCTGTGTGTGTAAATACAGCATAGCTTTTAATGTGTCCTAGCATGTATGTGTTTTCTGTCATGCTATTCTCTCATTTGCACTCACTCTCAGTTGCTCTCTCTCTCATCTCTCTCTCTCCCTCTCTCGTGCTGTATGTTTGTTTTTTGTGGTTGTGTTTGTGTGCATGGCTGTGTATTTTGTGTGTTTGTGCATGTGTGTGTGACTGTTGAGTGCATGCAAGGGACTTTTTTTAGAGGTTGCAACTGTAATGGAATTACTTCATAAGTGGAATACCACTTTGGGTACAATAGCCACAAACTAGCACCATTGTCCAAATGTTTTTGCAACATGGCATGTTTTTTATTCAAAGCGTACAGCAGTTTCTAAGTGTACTCTTTGCCTCCATGAAAGGAGATCTTTGAGTATAGGTGACGGCTGGCTCCCTGTTCTCTGGGCTGAGTACATGGTGAGTAACAACCCAGTTGAAATCCTCCTGGCAGTCTATAAACCAGCTGGTCCAATTTCAAAACAGAGAGTGTGTGTCACTGCGCTAAACTGAACAGGCCATAATTGATATTTATTTTTGAGGCATTCTAGCCAGAAAAGATGACTACTCTCTGCTCTGTCAAAATCCCTCGTACGGCATGGCATATTTTTTGATTACACACTGAAATACTTGATTGAAATCCAATCCACTAAGATGGCATTGCCGGTAAATGCTGAAAAGAGGCTGTCAAGGGCCCGTGTTTGATAATAAATGAAGTGAAAGCAGCAGTCTGCATCGATTCTCATAGACGAGCCATTTGCATCGGCTGTGTGGTATAAGAAACAATGCATAGTCTCCCCTGAATTCGTAGAATGGCTTATTGAGAAGTGCGAATGCATTCCTGGGACGCTCGAGAGGGGAAGTATATGGCGGCGTGTGACATGCGGCTTTGTTGGCGGCCCAAGGATGTCTCTCACGGCCATCAGCATGTCACCTCTAATCACCTCTAATCACGGCTGATTGTTGGGGAGACGTGACGGCCTCATGATTCAAATCACTGCCGCTTGTCCCCCATCGAAAAAAAGGAGACGAGACCGTGACTGCACATTAGAACAGCTTAACATTCCACATGTTTAACTCATATTGCCATAGCTGTGAATCGGGATCCCCTCCCTGACCCTGGGCCGCATTGTTCAAGGAGACGGACTTCCCCGTCCCTGCAACCTGGGGACTATTACCATTGGAATTCTCAGGATGGAATTCCTTTCAGGGCCTGTTGACCTGACTCTCCGCTCAGTGGCAGCTAAAGGGGCATGCTCAGCGATTAGCTACCGGACCATGATGACCGTGGCGCAGAATAGCTGTCATGACCTGAGCGAGACCAGTGACACGGTTATTTATGGGAACAGGCAGAGAACCTTGCCGGGCTACTTTTTTTTTTTTGGCATTGAATAGTGACCTTGTTACAGACTGAGAAACACTATTGCCTTGGCAAGCAATTAATCACAAACATCACATCTATTACGATAAATGAATCTTTTCGTGTTCTTTTGTTAAATGCAGAGACATTTGAATGTGCATGTGACCTCATTTAAATAGAGGGACTGATTAATGTGTATTAAAACAATGATTTGGCTCTGACTGCAAGACTACAGTCTACATGGCATTTGTTCCTCAATCCCGTCCTTACCAAAGTCTCAATCATCGCTGACATCTGTCTCACTTAGAAACCAATGATATGACTCATTTCTGTTGTCAATGAAGCGTATCGAAGTATCTGACTAAACGTATTCACAAGGGGGACAAAAATACAGCGTTCTTTAATCACATGACGTAAAGTCTCCATTGCACAATGGGGTGCTAGCAACAAAAGCACATGAAAACAACAACACAAGTAATACCATTCAAATGTGGCAACATGAGACTCCGCTTCTTTTGATCATGGATGATAATTCCTGTACAATTACAGCTCAGGGCACCATTGTAAGTTTCAATCAAGGCCTGCTTTTACAACTAAACAGTCTCAGGGCAAAAAAAAACAACTTTGTATTACTTTGTTGGTATGACTGGACAATCCCCTTCAAATGTTAATGTCAATGAATTTGAGGTCCCACGTTTGCTTGCCATTTGCAAAAAATAACAACTTTAGTATCAGATGCTGGCTGTTTTGATGGTGATAGAATTTCCTTTAAACAGCTACTTCACTGTGTCTGTGCATTTTTGCGGGCCTTGCGTGTACTGGCTTTGATATTGGGAGTCGGAGTGCCTTGAAGAAATAAGAAAAGCTCTCTTGTGCTTACCCCTGACTGGCAGTGAATTGACTGTGCGGTCAAACTATCAGGCAATGAGTTTTTATCTTTAGTAAAGACATCACGTCCAATGAACATAATGACTCACACTCACAGCGGCGGAGGTTTGGGGGAATCAGATGCGCGGAGCCGGTGCGGAATCCTGTGGATTACACCACATGTGCAAACAGGATGCACAGCGTCGCTGCCAACAGTCTGAGGCCTGCCCTGACCACCACACATGTGACTTCTATAGGCTTTCTGGCACGGGCCCACAGCAGTATGCTGTATCATTTTTTTTTTTTTACTTATTATCCACCCCCCCCCCCCCCCCCCCCCCCCCGCCCCACCACCACCACCTACCTCTAGCTTAATGCATTCACCACTGCCTCCTTTCTAAAAATCCACAAGGTCTTTATAGATCATTCTGTGTGATATTGAGTTTAGTCAAAGGTTTTTCAGGCACCATGCACCTGTTTGAACCAAACCTCAAAATGGCTGAGAAAAAAAACCCATCCTCGGATCCAGGCTTTCTGCTCGGTCTAAAATCTTGTGGGCTTTACTTGATTATCGGATATGTCCCGAGACGGACATTCACGCACCCTTTGTTGCGTGCGCTCGCTGTGAGAGCGTGTCATGGAAGATGCTGTGTCATCCACTGTCTGCAGCGAGTGAGGTCCACCACATAGCTTATTGGGATTGGCCCGCCACAGAGCCCCTGTCCTGCACCACTTGCATCAGGTGGCGTGACGTTCCCCCCGGGGGCTAATGTTTTGTCTCCTCTCCTCTCCTCTCCTCTCCTCTCGTCCGTCGGCCCTCTATTTCACGGCCACTGAAGGAGCGTTAAAGAGCTGCCCAAATAGAGACGAGACACCAGTGTAGCAGCTGGTCATAAGTGGGTGGCTGGGAGTGGGAGGTGTGGAGAGGGGTGGGGTGGGAGTAGGCTGAGAGGGTGTGGGGTGTGGAGACAATCATGGGAAAAGAAAATAGAGTTGCTGGGTGGGCCGTGGCACTGACCAACCACCCGCCCGCCCGCCCGCCCGCCTGCCTGCCTGCCTGCCTGCCTGCTCGCTCTCTCACTCGTTGGCCCGCCATGGCACAGGGCTCCTTTCAGGGCCCCAGGAAAAGGGGGACCAGTGAAAAGCTCTGACATGGGGAGAAAGGAGCCTCTCCAGGAGCCTTTGTCTGCCAGTCCCTCTGCATCTCAGGCCTGCCTCTCCAGTCGTGGAGGACGGTGCCACCGAGCGCGCTCTCACCCCGCAAGAATGTTTGTGTTTGTTTGTGCGCCTACGATCGCTCAAACTCAGCTCTATTGTTAGGCGTTTGTGAGTCACAGACAGAACTCTCTCCACTCAAATAGGCTTTGTCATGGGAGAGGACGAGACTGTCTTATGAAACAGAGGACCCACAAGACTTTGCTACATCTGGAAGGGTTTGTTGGTGCAGTATATGCGTGTGCTGTGCATGTAGCTCATATTTTGTATTATTATTCAGCCATTGTGTAAAATACAAAGTGGAGAGTAAACGCATATGTATATGGCTTTAGCATAACCATACGGAAAGTGATACCCTGTAATTGTCGTGTCAGCCTATATTTTTCTCAGGAAGGCCAGAAATGGTTAACATTTACTCGGAGTAAGCATTTTAGTGATATTAAGTGCTCATGTCAAATCCTGCTGTTGGTTTTACCTTCTGCCATTTCTGGGTTTTAAGCGTAAGAAGTGTCTGGATTCACGTTGGTCCACTGTATGACACGATTTGTTTTGGTTCGGCAGTCAGCCTGTAATTTTAAAGATTTATTCCCCATGCTGACCCTATAATTAACAAGGTTTCTAATACTTAAGTTCATACATATATAAAACTTTAATTGCCCTACATATCAGCACAACAGCAGTTATTGGTATGTGAGCTTCTAACTGAAAACATGAGATGGTTTCCATAGTGACAGTCATCACTCACTTCACAAGCCAACTCCCTTTCTTCATTTGGGTTTTTGTCCGTGCGCCAAATCAGAGCTGGGGTGACCACTTTTAGAGAAAGTCTTGGGGGTTTTTTATCGTTTTTTGAAGAGTGCTCTGAAGAAAACAAAGCTGATTGATACACCAGTCATTGGTTCACAATGTTAATTGTGCCTCCATAACTTTCTGTAAGTGTACTTCAAGGAAATGTGGGCTCTGTTTTCATAAATGACGAACAAAGTGTTGCTTATAATTTTGCAAATGTGGTAAACACCCTATAGCAAAATAATCTGCACACAATGGCTTTGAACAGAGTGGCTAAAAACAGTTCATTAGCCTTTTTCTGTGTTACTGTAATGTAGAGGCAAGTGGTTTCTCCTTGCCTCCCTCCATGTCACCTCTGTGTCAGAATCAGAATCAGCTTTATTGGCCAGGTTTGCGTAACAAACACGGAATTTGACTCTGGTTAATCTTTGCACTCAACTATAATACTCAACAATGACAAAACAGTTAAAAAAAAAAAGAATAAGGGCAGTAAGTGATGTATAAGAATAAAGGAATAAATACAGTATGTACATTTACAAATAAATAGGTGCTATGGGTGGCCTTGTTGTCCCTGTCAAGGCTTCCATGGTCCATGGTGTCACAACAGCCGAACCTCCATCCTGTGTGCCTGGACCCGTGTGGAGAGGCCGTGTCCATGGTGTGGCATTCTGTCGGCAGCCATCTGGTGCCCCGGGCCGCACCCCTTCCCTGGGCCAGGCACGGAGGGTTTTTCGGTCATGTCTCGCCGACGGGCTCAGTGAGGTCGCGTGGATGGTTGGGCTAATGGTCAGACGCCGCGCCCTTCCAGCGACCACTGTCTGACAGCTCATTCAGAAACCTGGACTCATCGGAAAACGTGAAGGAAAACCAGGAGCACAGAGAGGATGTGTGCTCGTCTCTGTGTGTGTTTTGTGTGTGTGTGTGTGTGTGTGTGATCTGTTCTGGTGATGTTCTAACCCGGCAGCTGGGGGGCTGACAGAGAGGAGTGTGTGTGTGTGTGTGTGTGTGTGTGTGTGTGTGTGTGTCAGTCATGGGAGTGTGCGTTCACTCTCACAGGCCCAGTTTTACAGGCAGCGGTGATGAGAGGTGTAGATGTGGGATGCAGGCCAGCAAAGCAGCACAAGTTAAAAATGGCTTTTACAGCTGCCTGGAGACCTAATGCCACTTCCCAATGAGACCTAATGCATTTATCTATTTGTGGATTACTTTTTCATTACAACTCACTGTCATAAAATACAGAAATGTAGGGGCCAGCGTTTACTTTGGAAGGCTGAGATGAAGTGGAATTATAATTACAAGAAATTATAATTAGAAATGAGTTTAAATATTTTCTTCTACTGTCAGCACATTTATACTGTGCAAATGATGGTTTCTTTTTTTCTATGGATGACGCCATTTATGGGCAAGGCTGCTCATCTGTAGACTTGAACCAAGGTCTTGACATTAAAGTCATACTTTCAAAATAGATTCTACCATTAAGTGTTAAAACATTTTCAGTTTCTGGTGGCATCAGCCTTTTGTTAAACTTTGACCAGATTTAAAAGTGGAAGCCATTAAACCTAGTGTTTTCACTAGTTTGATATGTTTTCATATGGTTACTATAAAATATGTCTGTAAAATTGGCTTACCATGCATACATACAGTATTATATAGAAAACATACAGTATCTGCCCAGAGATACTGTTAATCTAATACATTCTTGTGTCACTGATGTCCTAGATTTGATGTGGCCACTTGGCTTCTCTCTCCGGAAGCTCATTTGGTTGGGAAATTACTATGATATCCATCAGGCAGCTGCCTAATATTGATTTACTTGAACACCTGTTGCTGGCACCATGATAAGAGATAATCTGATCATATTTGATCTAAGAGTTGAATGTGCTGAATGCCATATATTGAACTGAGAGAGTTCTTTTGAACCGGCATGTATTTGTACTGCCCTTGCCGTGCTGCAGGATATCCATCTGAGCTGATAGCCCCTCAGATTACAAAGGTTGCCCTGAAGCTTGCCAAACCACATACCTCATTAACCTTGTCATTCAGAATAGGTGGTCTCGGGTCACTGTCCTTAGAGGTGAAATGCTTTTCCGGAACCTTCTCTAAGGTCTGAGTGTCCGTGAAATAAGCTATTATCATAAAGGGCATGTTACATTGGTCGACGTTAGCTGAAGAATTGCTTCTTTTTTTTTTTTTATTCAGTGTTTTTATTGTCAAACAAAGCAATACAATGTTAAACTCTAAATCACAAATCTCAATACCCCCCATACCCACCCCCCCTCCCACCCCCACCTCAGATATTGAAGCATTGAAGCATTGCTTGTTTTGACGCCTGTGAGACTATTAAAACGCTGCCTGTGTGTTAACCGAACCAGCTGAGGCCCAGGACGAGTGTGCCCTCTGATGTTGGGATGGACTGCCTTGCGGCTGCTTCCTCTTCTCTCTTTACCTCCCCACTGCTGGGACCCTGGGTGGGGCGCGCTGAAGCTTGGCAGCGAGGACTCTGCCAGCAGGCTCCTCGGGGATTGGAGAGGCCTTAAACAAAGCCACGTGTTGCCAGAAGTCCCAGGGAAACTTAATCCCGGCACGTTTACACCCGGGTTGGAGAGGTGAGACAAATGCCTGTGTGTGTCTGTGTGTGTGTGTGTGTGTGTCTGTGTGTGTGTGTGTCTGTCTGTGTGTGTAAGACGGACGTGTTGTGTAGGGGAGATGGTTCTTGGGTTAAACTCCCTGTTCAAAGGGCCTATAGGCGTGCGGTGACGTTCTCATTGACATAAATCCATAGACAGTCATCAACACCTTAAACCCTATGGTGCATCCATGACCCATGGATGGTTCTCTGTTGTGGCTGGTTTGAATGGAGGGTAGATAGGGGTCTGCCTGGAGCTAGAAAGTAAGGTTTGGTAGGTGGGACAGAGGGGCTAGCACGCACCAGAGAGGAGGGAATAGGCTTGGGGAGGAGGCCCTGGATTACCACCAGTAATCCCTCTCCTGCCTCTCCAGACCACAGTAGCCTCCCGTCCATCGGTCTACATGTTCAAAGGCATGTACTCCAGCCCACGATCAGCCTGGGACACAGATGGGGACCGAAATATACGCGCACCGGGCAGCTGCTCTCTGATGCAGCCATGGATGTGGTGTGCCTGCCTGACAGAAGGAGTTAGTCGTCAAATCCATCCACTGAGTGACAGGCTTGCCCACCAGCAAACATCTGTTCCCTGCCAGAGTGTGCTAAGACTTCATCCCTCACATTCACTCCGGATGATTCCGTGCGTCGCCAATACGCAATGGCAGAGATTTCGTAAAAGGAAACTTACAATTGTCTCAAACTGTGACATGCTGCCAAGTTTGAGTTTGGGGTGAAACTCCACAGTTTTGCAAGCAGTCGTAGGAATTCCACAAAATAGCTCATATTTCACCCCATTAATGTGGCAGTTGTTCCATGAAGTGTCTCATCTAAATATTGTTCGCAATTTTTCCTCTTAGTTGCTAAACGATTTTGGTAATGTCTTTTCTTGTTGACACCATCTCGCGTGCTGCAAAGGCAAACCAAGATGTTGAAAATGCAAATATTTTCCAAATGTCCAGGGATTTCTTCTATGGGGTATCAAGTTCTGTGGTCTCAGCTGCAGAGCATATTGGTGCTGTTTTATCAATGGCATTCAAAGCATGGCATCCAGAGTGGGTTTTTCATGTCCTTTTATAAACTGAACAAGCGCAAGACATATTGTTTTTTTGCTCTAGGAAATAATTTCTCTTGTTTGCTAACCTTTTCTCCTAATGTTTGATTTTGAGTTTTTCTCCTAGTAAGTAATGTTTGATTTTGAGTTTTTCTATTATTTTCTTTTGGTGGTGGTGCAAAGTTGAGATAAAAAGCCTACATAATATGTTTTCCACTTTACTTGTGCTGCTTTAGCAGGGGTACATTAGAGTACATACTGTGTGTAATCTCAAGATAAGTGCATAATGACGAGAGATAATTCTTCATTTTTCCAAACCATTTTGAGTCTTGCAGAAATACAAACCTCCACAGTGTGGTATTTTCTGTATCTTTTGAATACTTTACACGAAAGCAAAAAATATTGTGTGCTCAGTTTCTCTCAACATGACCGACTCTTTGCAAAGGACAAGCTGTTTATGGGGCCTTCTTTTGAAAAGTGGAGGGCCCAGAAGGGTCTTTTGTCAGTTCCACAGAGGTGGAGTCTGCTTTGAAAACCCCAACCTCACTCCAGCCATAAAAACAAAAAAGCGAAGAAAATATCCTCAAGGAGAAGCCGTGGCCTGGCCCACCACCGGACAGAGCGGAGGGAAACGCGTGTGGGCTGTCCTCGAGTTCTCCCCGCCAATGCCTCCGTGCACAAACCCACTTCCCAAAAAGTGTCTCTAGCAAACACAAAGGCGCACGCACACACAGACACGCATAGAGCTGACAGAAAGACAGACCCACCTACACCCTCTCCATGTGCACGTAGGCTACACTCACGCACACACTAAAACAAGACAAACCGCCGTTCCCACAACTACTAAAACACCTAAACCTACGCACATTCACAAAATGAATGATACCTCCTCCTCCTCCTCGCTCTTTCTCACTCTCTCTTTCTCCCTTTGTCTGCCCTTCACACATAAACACACATGCTGAAAAAAAGGCCGTCACACTGTGTGAGAGACTGCTGATGTTGTCTGCCGTATGAGGAAGGAGGGCAGCACCACATCAGCCATAACCCCACTCATATTTTATGAGCACCGCTCGCCACCCCTAGCCAACACAAACAGGTGAGCATGCCAAATGGAGAGTCGTTATTTAGTGTGCCGGAGTCTCGTCTCCACACAAAACATGTAACTTACAATTTGTGTATGTATAACTTTCACTGCCGTATCTTCTTATCTTGGGTTATTTACAGTTGGAATTATTTACTGTTTGAACAGATGTTCAAAAATACTCCTTTAACTGTCCTTTTTCTCTGCCTCACTTGAAATACAACAGGCAAGAGAGAAATAATAGTTCTCCTGGAAGGCCCCCTTTCAGTCATATAAGGCACAAATACTTACAAATGAAGCACATTCCACACAAATGAAGCGCAATGTAGTGGTGTAAATTTAAGAGACGTTCTTAGACCGCAAGATGTTAACAGGTCTGAACCACACAGTGTTTTGGCATCAGGAGTCCACCGCAGCCTGATTGTTTGGGAGGTGCCCATCGAGTTGTCAAGGGGGTACAAGTCCCCAACGACCTGTGTCTGTGCAAAGGGACAATACCAGATGAGAGTCAGGTATTCCTCCAGGACTTGAGAGCCGCGACTGCCGATCTCTGCTCCATCTTGTGGTTTATGATGTCACTCAGGCCTCTGCCTTTGAATGGCCATGTGTTCCTCACCACTAATATCAAACAGATGACGCGGAACCTCAAAATGATGGTCTTTCAATAAGACAAGCAGTCAAAACAACGTAAAGTAAATGATGAGAAACACTAGGCTATTCCAGACCAGCGGCGGATACAACTACACATTTGTTTTCGAAAAAGGCCTACAAGCAGCAGGTCTGAGAGGCCTTGTGCCTGCTTGGCACAGGAAACCCTGTGGGACACCGGACCATAGACTGATAGGAAGTGGCAACATATAGTGGCCGTATCTGTATTGTTATTGTTCCCAGTCACAGTATGGAAAGCTGTTCGGAGACAGGAGGACTAAAGGGGCGAGAGAGGATTACATTAAAAGCCTCGCTGATGAGCAATATCTAGATGATTCACTACGGACACATTCCTCTGGGAGGGCATCATTTTTCCACCCCCCACTCCAGGCCCCCTAGGTATCCCACAAGGCCTGCTGGCACACAAGACCTAAAGCTGTTTCCACATAGATAAAAAAGTATAGGGGAATGACAGATTTATTATAGAAATGAACAGCTCCCAAACTCCTCGGGCTTAAGGCAAACAAAAAATGGTGTCAGCACAGTAGTAGGACCATGCTGTTTTATCAGTCCGTCTGATGCTATTAAGATCCTAAATAACAGACTTGAAAGACATGTGGAAAGGCTCTTGGATGATCCATCACCAGCAAGGGCTTCTTCACAGGCTTTATAAGTGACTGAAGACTAGTGTAATGGATGCACAGTGTCTGGAGGACAACAGTCCTTTCTTTAGAACTGGCCTCTGGCATATCTCAAGCGTCAGTTGAAAGGCCCCCCGGGTCCTCAATTTTAATTCTCCCTCTCATTTTTTATGTAATTTATTTTTTTGCCACCCCTTGCGCCCTCCTCCCCCTCACAGCTGTGGCTTATCTCTGAGGCCACGCAGCAGATCCAAAGGTTCTTGTCTTGTCTCCCACCGAAGTAGTAACAAATTGCTGGGTGGAGGGCGGCCCACTCCGCGCCAAGTCAGTGGAATCCCCTATTGCTTTTGTCACTTCGAGAGAAGCTACGGAAAAGCTGAGCTGGCCAACTGGAGACAACCGCAGATGGAACTAGTGACAGTGACATCCTGATCCGATATGCCTAGGCTCGAAAGTGCCAGCCCAATTCTAAGATGAGTCAATCAAATTTGGGAGGCCTCTTTTTTTTTCTCCCGCTGAATTCCCCGGCTAACTATTCAGCACATTTTCTCTCGATACGCCGAACATTCAGTACATCTCAACATAGCCATTGAACCTAATCCTCTGGGCACAATAAATCCTTAAGAGAGATCTTTGTGTCTTTCACCGACTCGTGATCCAGACAGGATTACAGTACTTTTAGACTGGATATCAGCCTGAGTTCTGGCAATTGGCTTGGTTTTGTTCCATTGCAGCGGCGCATCAGACAGGGGCCTGAGGAGCCTCCCCATTTTTCTGAAACCCTGAATGAGGATTCTGTCTGTGGAGGAGGGCAAACACACCAGGGTCAGTCTCCGGCCATCGCCGTCGGAGAGAGAGGGAGAGAGAGAGAGGGAGAGAGCCTGCATTGCCCCGAGAGGAGGGAACAGTTTCTTGCCACTTTTCATTTCAAATGAATGCGAGAGAAGGGGAGAGAGAGCTTGAGAAAGAGACACAGAGAGAGAGAGAAAGAAAGAAAGAGATTGCGGAAGAAAAGAGAGAGTGAGAGTATCCGGTTCCCTTTTCTTCCACTTGTACCCCCAGCCCTTTTGAGGGACTGATGGGATTCGGAGGGGATTTGGCTCCTGCTCCATGCTGTTGGTATGCATTTTAAACGCAGCCCTCCTGTGTGAAGAGTTAACTCCAGCGTGCCAAAATGGCACTCAGCGAAGCACCCCCTTCCCCTCCTGTGCCTCTCCCCTTTGCCAAACTCAAGCATACCATGATTGCTATTAAATTCGAACTAGTTATAGATATAGATCCCACCCTGTGGTCCGCCTCCCCCTCCGGCATAAAGGCCGCTGTTACGTTGCCAGTCCTGTTGGTAGGTCTGATCTGAAACAGCAGTCATGTCTCTCCCAGAGTGAATTAGACCAGAAGCATTAGCTTGCAGAATAGAACCCAATGAACTAATGATTCTGACACCTAAACAATAGACGCTTTAGTGGCGCGCACACACGCTGCACAGTCTGTTTTTCTATCTCATATTTTTTAATGACAAAATGTTTGTCAGAAACAAATGGATTTCTTTTTCTCAATCCAGGGTATAGTATGGGAGCTTATGTGGTTCCGGGCCCCGGAGTTTCAGACAACTAACAAAACACATCTTACTTCTGCTCTGCTGGCTGCCTGTTATGCTTTTCAGCCTAGCAGAGAGCCGCTGAGTATCCAACCAGCCAACAAAGTGGCATGGCTCCCTTTTCACCATGGCGAAGGACCACTTCAAAAAGGGAGTTTGCGCTGAGAATTTTTCATGATGAAAGCACACTTATGTTGAGGGAAACCGTTTTCAGTGTCCTAATAACACAATTTTATGCCATACTTCAACTAGATTTATTCTGGGGCTGACTCTGAGACCTAAACTATAACTTGTCATATTTCTCCCTAAAGTCTAGGAAAAGTATTTTTACCAATAAAGTCAGTGACTTTATTACATTTTAATTTACTCTCCTCTACTCTATTACAATAAACTATATTATTTGATTACTGTTATAGTCCCTGATCCAAAATCTCAGTTATACATACAGTATTGTGTTACAGTTTGTACAGATGTAATTTCAAAAGTAGGTTATGTCCAATACAGGTACCTGTCTTTCAAAAATACAGATCATTTAGATGTTACAAATTTGTATAATAGGAAAATAGGGACTCAAAGACATTTACCATTAAATTCATTCTCTTATCAATATCACAATTCCACAGGCCTCTGCCACCTGGACTACTGGAGAAATGCTTTCAGTAGAACCGCATTCTCTCGCCTGTTTTTTTGGTGAAACACAACAGGTCCACTCAGGCTGTTCTTACACCTCGATCACAGCCAGCTACTGGAACCCAGAGCCTCTCAACGTCACTGCAGATAGATGTAGAGAACATGGCTGTGATGGTCATTCCTAAAAAGAGTACATTAGGCAATGGTCCCACTGCAGCCTCAGCTTTCCGCCCAGTCAAAGCAATCACAGCAGAGAGGAGAAGCAAAACAAGAGGACCGTTTCCCAGTGAACCAGCGCTAAAAAGCAGTTTATGTTAAGGCGAGTAGGGCTGTCCAGCAAAGTCAACCCAAATCTTGCTCCAGGCAGCACGCTGAAAAGAAAGAATGACAGCTACAGCAGAGAGGACCATATCATAAAAAAATAGGCTGAAACCAAGGAGATTGTTTTCCTTATTTTCCCTGCATGATTGAGTTTTTTTTTTCTTTTTTTTCTGTAAGATAATTTCCCTTTGTTCCGTGCGTGCCATAATCAAGGATGCTAACCACGGGTTATTATGAACATGTGCTGTGTACAAAATAATGTCAAAGTCAGCAGGCTGTTGGATTTATTTGGTTATGATATTTAATGATTTATGTTTTCCCCACATCGCCAATAGACATATTAAGGGTGGTTGGAACTTCTGAATAAGGGACATTTTTTTCCTGCCCTCGCTGGCTCAAATGTGTTGCACACAATGGCCAGACATTTTAACTGTGCTCCACTTCTGCAAGCAACCCCAAATCTGGGCTTTGACAGAGCTAATATGCCACGGCTTCATCTTGTTCTTAAGAAGCATGGAATCTATCCATATCCATCCATATGTAATGTGACTTGACACAATGTGAAATTTACATTTAATGAGCTGCCTTTTTTAGCATTTGTCATTTGCTGGAAGGTGGCTGTATGTTTTGTCCCTGTTTGACTCACTGTTGTTATGGTTATGGTGCAGAGCGAGTTCAAAGTGTTTTCGTTCATTTCATCACCTGGTGAATCAATGCCAAGTGAGTCTACTATCCTTTCCTTTTGTATTGTAATTCTGTCAGGTATACACACATCTTTATATTAAACAAGCATCAATGACTTTTTAATGCCTTTAACTGTTAGCTTTGACTTGATCAGAAAGAATACACCTGGACAAACTAAATAAAGTCTCCTATAGTCTAAAATGACTGTTCATAATTGACTATTTATACAGAAAATTCACATTAACATGCTGAAACTTACATAACTCACTTATCTAACAGCAGCACTACACCGTTCTCTTAACTGAAGTGTTCCGTTCGCAGAGTGTAAAATAGTATTTAAAGACTGGTCAAATTGTCTTGGGATGTGCAAATTACTCTAATGTTTGGTGTAGCCAGTACTATTGACCATAGTGGAAGATAATTGTGGCAGTATACACTCTGCGAATGGAAAAACCCAGTTGCATTGCCGGTGTAGCCCAGCTATAAGTTGTTCCTGGTAAATACAATATACCATTGTTGAAAAAAGACAAGTCCCAAAATAGGACATAGGCAGGCCTAAATTTAACTCTGTAAAAGTAAAATAAAGTGAACGATCATTCTGTATGTTTATCACAAATTATGTTAAATGTCAACAGAAAGGCCACAAAAATACTTGTTTCTCTAACTGTGAATAAATGTAAGTACATCTTCACATATCAAAACTCCTTTAGTTATACATTTTGATGTGTTCTATATAACAGTTTGACATAAAATCTATGGACAAATAGATTATTTGAGATGTTCTGTGAAGTTTCATGAAATGCACTGTAAATATGTTGCATGTAAAAAAAGAGCAGCAGTTGGCATTTCAATGATGATGGTAGTGAGATTCTTTTCTGAAGGTTGTGGACATATTGTGGAGTTGTGGACTCCCTTCTCTGATTCATGATTCTCCTGCAGGATTATCCTCTCAAATAAATATCAGAACTCAGACAAATTGATATTTATTTAGTTTCATTTGAGTTGTATCTGAATAGAAAAAATATCAGTGCAGCACTCGACAACATATCCAGCAACATATTAATGTCACGTTTAATGAATCGAGGAAGGGTTTCTTTTTTTTGTTTGTTTTTGAGGATTTTTTGCAGCTTAAGAAAGTTGTCTTCTTGTCTATGTCTGGAAATGCATAATAACCGGGAACAGGAATCATAGTGCATATCTGACTGCAAACAAAAGCTATGCTAGAGAAAAATAGAACCCATGTGATTGAGAAATATACTGTTCTATGAGTTGATTTCTGAAGTCAACACACACCAGAAGTGAAACCACTGAAAACATTTTGGAAATCAAGGGCTTTTTGGTTGGGAAATGGTGGGATGTTTTTTTTTTCTAAAAGACACGCACCTTCAGTCAGAGTTTCTAAAAACTTTTTTTTTCTCTCTTTTACACTTAGTACAAAATAAGACATTTCTACCCGTTAGTGCTTTGTTTTAAGATACTATTACATAAATAAACAATTTATTTTCAGTGTTCAAACAGACAGTTCCAGTGTGACTGGACGACTAACATACTCCACCATTTTCCAGTTGGCAGTAGAAGGCTTACGGTAGAAACCTCCCCATTTCAGCTTCCAGTGCTCCCATGGACACTGCACTACCAAAGCGTTCTTCATTTTGGCACAGTCAATTTGCCAGTTTTTTTTGCCATCGTACTTTCATCTCTGCTGTCCCCTTTCTTGAAACCCAAGAGTTTGAGACTCAAAAGCTGTGAACAGAACATTTGAAACCCTTTTTTTGCTCAGAGCAATTCCCGTCACTTTCCACGTCCCACGAGTCACTCGGTCTTGTTCTCAGTAAGCTTCCCTTGGAATAAAGAACTACAAATCCCAGAGTGCAATGCACAGTCCCCATCCAGGGCATGATTTGTATCCTGCAGTCAGAACTTCCAGTCAGTGTGGATACATCAGTGCATGAGCACCCAATATTCTTAACTCAGTCAAGAGCTGGGGTTGTACCTAGTGATATTTAGCCTTTACTTTGTGTTAAAGCAAATATAGATTCTGCTGTGCAAAATGATGCCATGAAGAGCTGATATTGTAATTTCCATTCTATTCCCACTCCACTGGTCCAAAACCATCTCTCTCACTCTTTCATTCTCTCTCTCTCTCTCTTCTTTCACACCCACTCCCTCTCTCTTTCTCTCATTATGGGTTTCCCCTAAGCTGTCTGTCCAATCTTCTCCCCCTTCTCCCTCCGTGTTTGAGCTTCGTCTCCCCCGTCCCTTATTTACAGGTGAACACCTCCGTCCTCTCGCTGCACGTGTTGCACTTGACAAAGCAGCACCACTGGAACTTACAGTTGCACTGCCACACTTTGGTGTACTGGTGCGTGTTGTACCCTCGGCCGCAGCACATGAGGTCGCAGCCGTCCGTGTGCGGCGACGTGCGGTTGCACAGGCGCCCCTGGGTGCCCACGCTGCCCGTCTTGGCGTCCTTCTCGCAGTAGTTGGGCGAGCGCTCGATGTAGACCAGGTCGGTCTCGATGGGCTTGCGGTAGCTCTGGGACTTCTTCACCTTGAGGAAGGTGGGCTGTCGCAGCCGGCTGGCGCGGACCACCTCCACGTGGACCGCCTTGTTGTACTTGTCCTTCAGGATGTAGCCGATCTCGCGGAACTTGGGCAACGTGGTCCAGCAGGTCTTGGTGGTGCACGAGCCCGACACGCCGTGGCACTTGCACTCCAGCTTCATCCGCTCCTCCAGCACCTGAAGGGAAGACAGCCAGGTGGGTTAAAAAGGTACTTATGCACTTACAGTTGTCCATCTATGCACTGCAGAATCAACAGTGCATGCATTTGCTAGACCATATGGCATTCTCATGTCCCAGGTCAGTAAGTACAGTGCATTAAGTGACCAATAGAGTTAGTGTTCATAGTTGAGCGTGACAAAAAATGGCTAGCAGACTGCGGAACAGATCCTCACGATCAGCAGAGCCACAGATGTTTGACAAGTTTTATGTAAGATTAAGATCTGATTTAAGGTTACTGCAACTTCAGTAGAATTTTGTGGTTGTGGTTGCTGACAACCTTACAGAGTCATCAAAATGAATTTGGTCTTGGTTGAATATAACAGAAATGTAATTGATTAATTTCATATCCTGTTCATATCCTGTTGAGGAGCTCAGATGAGTAAAACTTGTCTATTGCCAAAACATCCGAGAGTGACTTATCTTCAGTTTAAAGAGCCTTCTGTATAGTCCAGAGTGGCAGAGCACAAACAGTTTCCACATACTTTTTTTTTTATCCCATGCAGCAATGGATTTCTTCACATGCTAACAATATAATGGGGTTTGGCTTATTTATAGTATTTCTTAGCAAAAACATTAGGACATTTTAATAGTCGTCATAGAAGTAATTACAAATATGGTTCCAGCAACGCGCTCTCCAAAGGAGACACTTGGAAAACCTATTCATGACCCATAACAGTCCTTTTGTATAACTACTTAATGCATTTTATGAGGACGAGAAAATTACTTGGCTCTAAATATACTTATGTCATATATCTTTTTAAATACATCAAAAACTAAGAAGGTGGGTATATGTATAGTATTTTAGTTGGATCTGCCCAGACCAGTCAACATTTCAGCAGTAACGTCTTTATAAAAAGTTTTGCTGATGTAATGAATGCTTGGTTTAGGGGATTTTTTGCCAGAAAAACTTAAAGTCTCCACCGATGTTTTATGTCCTTGTTGTTACTCTGGGAATGCATGCCCAAGAAGAGCTGTATTTATTTGAATTGGATATTAGATGGAACAATGAATAACCAAAGATGTCTTGTGAGAGCCGCCTTTGTTCAAATGTGATCCATTAAGAACAAATGGAGGCCATGATAGATCCTTTCCCATTAATATCCAGTGCATTTATTTCTGAGTACTTTATGATAGCCTAACAGTAGCCTTCTCTCTTCTGGTGAAAGTTTTCTTTTTGAAAAACATAATCTTGTGGAGGAAAGCCCAGGAAAGCACGCACAGTAGGGAAGGCTTTTGTTGGGCGCCTTGGCAAGGGAATGTTCAACATTAGCATTCTCAATGAGCATGGAATGACAGTTTTGTATGAACTGAACCAAAACGGAGCATATCTAAAATTCTGAAATGGCCAACGGGGCCAGCAACATGTCAAAATCTGGGGTGAAAAACACGGACTTACTGGTAATATTCTACCCTGTAATTCCCCCTACCTTCCCGAAGACCACATCAATGGGCAGCAAAAATAAATACAAATCTTGTATAACCGTATGCATTACAGTCGAGCTGAAAGTGGATCATTCAGGCTATTTAATGCATTACAGATATTGTGCAGACATAACCAACAGATGACCATTAACTGTCTACAGCTGGATCATTCAGAGGTGTGGGATCATGGTTTATTAACCAAAGAAATATGCCATCTGAATGACATAACAAAAAAAAAATGAGGATTCCAAATGTGGAGCACCAGTCAATGTTGAGTGGTGTAATGAAAAGTAGATCATCTTAGAAATAAGACATGCAACGGTGGGACTACCACAGTCCTTGGAGCCATTTAGAGTAATGTCCACAGCCACGTGAGGGCATAGCCAACATTTAAGCCTCATTGGGTATTTGTCCAAACCTCTGCCACAAGCAGCTCACCCTGTGTTGTTTAAGTTACATTTCATCTTTTGAATGCATAATAAATCCGAGAGAAAATAAGGCAAAAAAAAAACCCTCCAAACACGCCGCCTCTAGTCTTGAGGGACAACACAAACCACTTCTGTGTTCGTATAACATGAATTCCTCAACCTCACGGGAGACTCCAGTGAAGTATGCGCCTTGTATTTGTTGCATGAAAATGTTACATTTTCTTGGCGAGGCCATTTTCCAGTGCCTCTTCTTTCCTGGCGCTCGGCCTCGCCAGGGCCCCGTCATCGTCGTGCCTTCTGAGAGACTCACACAAAGTCATCGATTAATCCCTCCCACCCATCATGCTCACGCAAAGCCATTGTCTCTGGGGCACGGTCATACATTCTGCTCATTTGTGGTCAGGCAATGCCACGACAATGAGAGGGCAGATTAAAAGCAGGAAAGGGTCCCGGAAAGGTGCAAAACCGCGAGGGCCGTGACTGCTTCCCCCCCCCCCCCCCTACCAACTAGAGTGGCTCACAAAACGGCTGGAGGCATCTCCTCACACTCTCTCCATCAAAGTCAGTTTTCTGCTACCAATTAGGGGTGGGATGTGACAAAAGATCCTTTTCCATCAGACACGGGATGAGAGAGAACGGGGCGAATTAGGAACATCTGTCGGCGGAGTGTTTAGGTGCCATCTCAGAAAAACAAGCACACTCAGGGTAGCACGCAAAGCCAGAGGAGTTGAAGGCTGGTGCCCACCATAATGCAGAATGTCGGTTCGAGGGCTCAGTTTACACTCGTACCCGTACCAAACCTCGCACTGCCTCTACTCCGTGGGACTCTATTGTAGCTTTCAGTAAAACTTTCCAAAAATGTCCAAACAGTACTGTCACCTCAAAGTCAATTGACAATATAATGGTTCATTTTCCTTTTTCTTTGTTTGACTAAAGGTTTTTGTGCTGAGGATAATGGTTCTTTCCCCAGGCAAACTCCCAGGCCTTTACACATGGGAGCGTGGTGAGCTGTGTGGCCTCTGAACGATAAACCAGCTACAGTGTGTTTTACTTTTAAAAACACTAATGTTTCGCCTCAATTCATTTATAGATAGCTGCGACCGCAGCGCAAAAATGCGACGGCAATTGAAATCTCAGAGCGCCGGCGCGACGCACGGCTGCCCCATGGCCTCTCCCAGTCAGTCAGCTCTCCATCGCTCCCCCTCTCAGCCCCCCCGATCCCGGCTGTTGTGGCTCCAACAGCTCCACGGTTGATCCACAGTTTGAGAGAATAGAGAGAGAGAGGGGGGAAAAAAAATATCAACTCAAAGGGTGCAGTTAAGTGGCAGGGCTGTGTTTTCTGCATCGGGGTGGCTGGGGACGAGGGTGGTGGGGGGGCAGGGAGGACTTACAATAATATCCTGTTTCTGACTTTGCACTTCATAACTTCATGAGAGGACTGGGCAGACCTCCATCTGGCAACTCCGGGTACAAAGCCTGGCTTTCCCCACTGCACACAATAAAGCCCAACGCTATTAATTAGATCCATTTGTCACCGTCGTGTCGTCGATGGGGAGAAAGGCCGTGCCATCAGGGGTTTCATGTTGTTTTGTGTTCGTGAGTGACTAATAGCAAACAAACATGGCCAACGGGGCCACAGCCAAGCTGTTCCTTCAAGCGAGAGGAACCCACAGTATGGTGGGGAGACTACACTGTAATTGAGGCTAAGGCAAAAACTAGCTGCCGAAAACGGACCTGCTGCTTATCAATCAGCCAGGGGACTTAGGCAAACGGAGGCAACGGGGGCGACCGGCCAATCAGCAGCCAGATCTGTTTCCTGTTGGAGGGGCTGCCAAGCGCACTTCGACACTGGCAGCAGATAGCACCCCCGCCGCTCGTGCTGGATGTGGAGGCGGCGAGCAGATGCACAGGCGCGCGCGCGGGACACACACCAGCACCCCACGACTGACACGCAGCGCTCACTCACTCACTCCCAGGCCCCGCCAGGAGAGGGAAAGCAGGCCAGCGGAGGAGGGAGAGGGATTTACGGAGGAACTGCAACCAATTTAAGAGCAAAACCCAAACAACATTAGAACGCACTGTACGATTTTTTTACTGATGAACTTTGGAATGCCCTGTAAGACGAGCCGCTTCGACGTGTCGGGATGAATAACGACAAACATTTCCAGGGAAGAAATGACTCAACGTTCTAAAGCAACAAGAAAAAGCACCGACGAATTCACAGTTTTACCTTCCTTCCCGCCTCGTTGTTGTGCAGGTTCATCAGCCTCCGGGCGTTTTTTTTTATCTCGCGGGCGTCCACGAAGCGGCGGGAGAAGTCGATGCCGTACTTGATGTCGGCCGAGCAGCCGCCCCACTTCCAGCCCTCCTCCTGGTTGTAGTAGCCCTGCTTCTCCCGGTCGCAGCCGCAGTGGCTCAGGTTGCCCTGGCTGCAGGCCGCCGTGATGGCGTGCGCCACGCCGGCCGCGGTGATGGCATAGGTGAACGCCGCCTCCCTACTGCCTGGGGGGAAAGAGAAGACAGGCCATGAAATGGGGCTGTTCGGGCTGCACGGCTAACAGATGACATGCGAGCAGACAAGAATAACCAACAACACACTGACAACTGACTGTGTGTATGTATGTGGCGTATTGAGCCAAGTACCCCTGGAGAAAATGTGCATCAAGCCTTCAAGATGTTACACAGTACTAATGAGGACCCAAAATCATTCACATACATTAAAGACATCCTGAACAGACTTGCACGCAGTGCAGACATCTGCTGTGGCATTTCTTGAAAGGAAATTTGCAAACATACAAACATGAGGTAGCATTAAGACATACTTGATTAAATCTATGCAAAAAAAAATCCATGGTAAATGTATCCATCACGCTGGGCCACTCTCGGGCCACTCTCGGGCCTCCCCAGTGCAGGGGAATGCGTCATGTGCCTCCCACGGCCTCTCCTCCTCGTCTCCCGCTGCACCTTGCTGAAATTACAGCGTGGCCACGGCGCCGACCACAAAGTCCTTAAACACAGCCTGCAAAATGTGCTGTGCTGTGATTTCCTAGCGGGAGAGAACTATTGTAGGTGCTGTCCAAAGTGCTGAATTCCTCTCGGTGAGAGCACCTTGCATGTGGGCCGCAGCGTGTGGAGCGGCTCAAGGTCTGTCAGACGCTCTCTCCCAGCCGGCCAGCCAGCCAGCCTGGCGCAGCGCAGGTCCAAAGTCCCCCCCTTTTGCTCCGGGATGCGATAAGCTCTGGGGCTTCCTGCTGGAGAGCTTCAGTGGCAGGGCTGCTGCTGTTGCTGCTGCTGTGGTTATTTTTAACTGTCTTGTGGTCCGGTGGCATGTTAGCTCTCCTCAGGCTGCCACTTTGGGGAGAGGTGACCCAGGTGCTCCCTGAGCCATCGCTAATACAGGCTAAGAGCTTTAGGGACACACAAGTGTCTCTGTTGGCTTCTCCCACACGGCACCGTTCTGCCAGACAGTTAGCGCACAGTGGGAATGAGGGCTTCATTAAGAGTTACCTTGCTGTGACCAAAGTTACGGGCTTAGGCTTGACTACTAAACTGCAGATGGATGAGGTTTGAGTGTTTTGAAGTCTGCCATACACACAGCTGGGTTTAGTACAATGTAAAATTAGTATTACTCAAAATTGTATTTATTTACAGTATTTCCATATGTGTATATGTAATGCCATCTGGGGTACTGTTAATGTGTTCCAAGTGCAAAACAGAAAGCCGTCTATCTAAGTCAGATTTTTTCCCTCTTAAATAAATGCACAAGGAAGTTGCAGCCTTGGAAAAGGGACATGTTTTGGACCATTTCATGTAAAACAAATCAAAACAAAAAAACTATACCACTCGTGGCATCTTAAGTCTCTCATGGACAGCGATCAGTACTAATGCACATTGTCCCAGAAAATGTCACCTTTAAAAGACACTAAAGTTTGCGGTCGGTGAAAATCAGGGCTGGTAATCCGTGCTGGAGGCTTGCCCGGGTATGACTTCTGTGGCTGATGCCCTCTTCCACTGGCTCTTGGGCACTGACTCACAACTGCTCGCCATTCTGGTTACCATGAGCACTGAGCCTCGCCAGCTTGTGGTAATTTTCAGCAACCCCCCACCACCACCATCCCCGCCCCCTCCCCCAACACCACCACCCCAGCACCCCACACACAAATACACACGCGGTGCCAGCGTAATGGTAAAAACAGCATCGGGGCTGTTTCCAAGGAAAAGGGTGGTTCCCTGTGCCATGGATGCATGTGTGTGCGTCGCTCTACGCGCCCCGTCCAGCCCCAGCCCCAGCCGCTGCTCGTGGGGCGAAAAGTGGCTTGGTGCTCCGATTGGTTGTCACCCCCTGTTGGGTCTGGAACAGCTGAGTCTGGTAATGAGAGCAAATTACTGTACCGCAGTCGAAGAGAAGGGCCCGCTTTATGCTTGTGCAATGATCCCAGCTAGCCCTTTGTGTGCCTCTGTGGAGGAGCTGGCTTTGCTTGTTTCACCCGCTCGCCATTACGCGTGTCACAAGCAAGGAGACACTGAGAACCCTAACCCCCCCCCATTTCCTATTTAAGCAGTTCAAAGACTTTTATTAGCGGTTCTCTACTTTTGACACCGTTTTGCCAAGTGCCTGGTGGTGTTGCCTTAGATTCCTTGTGCTTTTGGGGTATGCAAAGGTGTAGCAATTGGCGGTCCACGATATGTCAGGTTGGAGATGGAGTGACAATTGCTACTCTAAGTGTAAGAAGGGGGAAGAGCAAAGACTGTTCGCTAACGGCCGAGATGGGGGTAGACATAGAGGAGTATTACATGTGGCTGTGAGAGGCCTACTCCTAAAAGACTCCAACTGTTGCTCTGTTAGGGATGGTGGTAGTGCCGGCAGCTTTATAATGGAGAAGTTCACTCAGAAAGGCACTGAATGTGGTTGCATCACAAAATGGAGGCTCTTTACTAAAGTGTAGTAGATGCAGCCTTTCAACCAACTTTGCACATTGCAAAATAAAGGTACAACACAGAGTTTTGAGTGGCACAGAAAGTTGTACAGAATCCTTGTACAAAGTGGTGCGACTGTATCTCACTTCTACGGGTGTCCTGAGGTAGCTTTCGCTTGCTCTACAGGCATGTGGTTCACAAAATGCTGAAGTGAAAAAAAGGAAAACCTGAAGAAGCCAGCCCCAAAGTCCTGACAGGATTCCAAAAGGAACCACCCTGGGATAGCCTTGTACGCTGCCAGTGGAAAATTGGACTGACCAGAAAAACCTCAATGAACTTGGAAAGGTCTGGGGAGAAGAATAGGGGAATATTAAACCAGATGTCTAATGGAGTTTAGTGGCAAGTGTCTGTGACAGTGTCCAAGATGGGGAAGAAGGAGAGGCATCAGTACTACA